>NC_080417.1:151401752-151683508 GCF_029873635.1 Malania oleifera | reverse complement strand
AGATTCGCGAAGGAATTCGCAGGGGTAACTCCAGCATGTTACAGTGTCACGAAATAGCTTAGCTCTTCTGATTTCAGTCAATTGTGAAGGACCCTTTTTGAATGCCTTTGAGTTCATATCTCAGTTCACCATAGCAAGAGAGATCAAGGGAAATCAATTTGGAAAGGTGGGATAGTTCGGTCGGAATGGGGCCTTTCAAATGCAGAGTAGGAGAGGTTGAGATGGGTCAAACTGTGGTAAGTTGGCGCCCAAATTCAGGTGAGATGTGTGATTCATTGAAGTAATTGCAAGCGAGATTGAGTTTGCGGAGATGGTGAAGGGAGAAGAGGGAGGTGTTGGTGCTGCTGCTATTACGACTGGGGAAGACGGTACCCTTAAGAGAAAGCTGGCTGCAACTAAGGTCGAGGCCGACGACGTGACCGGTGACCCAATCACAGGAGACTCCATCCCAGTTGCAGCAATCACTCCCCTCCTTCCAAGACCTCGTCTTTGGGTATGAAGTCTGACCGTAATATTCACAGCGGAAAGCAAAACACACATCAATGAAAAACGATCGGGTAAATTGGAGCAAAGCAGCACTCTCATCCTGAGGGCACAATATGCATGCACCAAAAGGAGGAGGAGAAGAAGAAGAGTGATTAATTGAGGAGGAGAAGGGGAGGAGCGGGGAGAAACAAGTGGAGATTGGGAATTGGGAATGGAAAGGCTCCTGCAGTACCCAGAAGAAGAAGATTGGGTAATTGGTGATAGGATGGTTCCCAGGAAACTTATTAATAGGCAGCCACTGCACTCCCAATTCATATTTATTGATTAATTATATTCATGTTTTAGATGGAAGTGCACAGACAGTCAAAAAAACACAAGTGTAGGATTGGGAGTTTTTTTCCATATTATTATTAAAAATAAATAAAATATTAAATAATATTTTGATTAGAAAAAAATTTTCCAAACTAATACTCACGTAATCTCGCAGCTTGATACTGTAAGATTTAAACTGATAGGCCGCTAGGAAGGAGACGCGTGGCACGAAAGAGAGCAAATCTCGCAACTTGAAGCTGCAAGATTTAAAGTGAACGGCCAACAGGAAGTTGACGCGTGGCTGGATTTTGAGATTTAAACAAATCTCGCAGGTTAGTCCTGCGAGATTTGCATGGGACACCTTGCTTCTCCCGGAGCCTTCCTCCTCCGCCGGCCGTTGCACCCTCAAGATTTGTTTTTCTCATTTTATGCTGCTATCCTAAAAAAACGCTGCACCAGCTGAGGCAGCTCGTGGTGGGTTTCTTCGGTCTCTGCTTCTTGTGTAAAAAACACAAAAAATGACACATGATGAAATGAGCAGAGCAGAGCAGAGCAAAGCAGGCAATGGAGGAAGACACACCGTGTGGGAATTGGTTTTTGACCAAGAGAGAGAAACAAATGTCTAGATTCCAAGTGAAATGAAAACACGAGAAACAAAATTGTTTTCTTTATTTTCCGTCCTTTTAATTTTAAGATTAATCTCGGTCCTTTTAATTTTAAGATCACTGTTGATTTGACGAGTTCTTCACATTTCCCTTCTTGTGCGAGTTAAAAACAAGTGAAAAGCAAAGCAGGAAAAGCTTCTTGCTCAACTCATACCTCTCTCTCTACTCTGTTTGTCTCCCTTCAAACCCAGCGGTATTTCATGCACTGTTCAAACTACAAAAAATAATGATTTCTTTAACATAACCATGTTAACTTTAGATAACCAAACAACACCCCACCCCCCTCAGTGAAGAAAATTAAAAAGGTTTAAGAACAGTTAATTATTATGCTTTTTTTTTCTTTATTTTTTGAATGTCGACTGATTTTCTTTTTAAAAAATATACAAAAAAACAAGTTACAAATTACATTTCTTTTCAGAAAAGCAAAACCTCTGTTTTTAGTAGCTACAACTAAAATTGCTGCCTCTCTGCAAAGCATGTTGCTTGTCCAAATCTGCTAATAAGCAGCCAACATTCCGGTAAACCCCCAAGCGCAAGAAGAAGTGAGAGAACATATACTGTGTTATGACATTTTTGTCACAATTTCCAGCTTGGATCTACCCAAAATTTGCATTATCTTTTTCAGAAGCCACCCCAAATTAACCATAAGTCATCTAAAATTGCTTCCTCTGCAAAGCATATTGCAGAGAGGGCTGCCTCAAGCACGAGCTGCCTCAGCAAGTACTGAAACAGGGGAAGGGAAAGGGAGGGATAGGAACAAAAAAAATCTTAAAAACGTACCTGGCTAGAGTTCTCTTTGAACTCAAAGAGAAGATTAAAATAATTTTAAAGATTTTGTTGTAGCCAGTGTTCTCTCTCTGATTGCTCTGTTTTTTGGATAATAGATTTACCCGCCCTCACCAAGGAAGTTGCTCGTCGAGAAGCTCTGTGTGATCACCCTCAGCTCAGCAAATCTCTTCTGGCTGCCGGGAGCGGAGCTGGTTCAGGATCTAGTCTCTGCTGATTAAAATTCTTCCGATGATTGGCAATTAAAATTCTTAAATTTATTTCATTGAAATGTCATCCAAGTTTCAGCTGGGTCATTATAATTATTTTTTTTTTTGTTGGGTAGATCTGGGTGCAACGGCCGGCAGAGGAGGAAGGCTCAGGGCAGTCCCATGCAAATCTCGCAGGACTAACCTGCGAGATTTGTTTAAATCTCAAAATCCAGCCACGCGTCAACTTCCTGTTGGCCGTTCACTTTAAATCTCGCAGCTTCAAGTTGCGAGATTTGCTCTCTTTCGTGCCACACGTCTCCTTCCTAGCGGCCTATCAGTTTAAATCTCGCAGCATCAAGCTGCGAGATTACGTGAGCATTAGTTTGAGAAATTTTTTCCTAATCAGAGTATTATTTAATATTTTATTTATTTTTAATAATAATATGGGAAAAAACTCGTAGGATTGGCCCCCAAAACAAATATTAGAAATTACTAAATTCCTAAAATATAATTAATTATCTATAAAAACTGTGACTTGAAAAGATGCACCTGGATAGGCCTGGCAAAACGGGTGGGCAAGCTGGGTTTGGGCAGGTCACTAACGAGTCGGGTCATTAATGGGTCGATGTTAAATGGATCATACACATGTCAATCCTAACCCGCCCATTTAATAAACGGGCGGGTAACGCGTCACCCGTTTAAAAAATATGATTTTTTTATTTTAAAAATTTTAAAATTTCATATAAAATGACATTTTTTTAAAAAAAAACTGTATTTTATTTATTAATTTCTAAATAAAAAGAAAATAAAATGTAAAAAAAAAAATACATCTCTTTAATGAATACAATTTTTAAAAAATGTAAAATTAAAAAAAACACACACACACCTCTAAAAAAATTAAATGTGCATAATACATGCATAAAATATTTATATATAAATCTAAATTTAAATGAGTCCCATAATATTTACATACAGAGTTAAATGTAAAATATTTAATAAGTTTATTCATCATTCACATTTTTTTAATTCATGCATTATGCATAACACATGAATCAAATATTCAAGTCCCACAATCAAAAGATACTTTTTTTTTTTTTTTTTTAAAGAAGGGCGGTACCTCCATTTATTTATTGATAACCCCTCACTTTTGGCGGAGGGATACCATGGTTACAAGACAATCAATGAGAGATAACAAAAGACAAACGTTAAAAATCTCCCAAAGAACAATACCAACATCCCGCCAAAACCGGGTTATAAGTCCAAACAAAACAAAACAAATCGGACCTACAAAACAAATCTCACACAACATAACAAAACAAAAGAAAACCAGCAAAAAACATGAGCAAAAACCAAAAGAAAATCAGCTAAACATACCTCATATAAGTCATACCCATCTTCTCCAATTTATACAAACCATTGCTAATTTTAGGGAGTTGACTACTATTTGTAAACAAACTATTCCTCCCCATAGCACCTTATCGAGCCAAGGCATCTGCTACTTTATTCCCTTCTCTACAGTTAAATATTTAGAAACAAAACCAAATTTAAATGAGTTCCATAAAAATTCACAAGATTACAATTTTCAAAAGATAACAAAAAAACTTAATTAGTCATGATTGTTTGTAGAAGCTTCTCCCAAATCATTAATCAAAATATTTTTAAATTTGACTTCTAATTGTTTAGCTTCTTTTCTTTATTTACTTAGATCCACTGCAATGACAAAATAAATAGATAACAAATAAGAAACAATAACAATTGACAAAGGATATGAAAGTAAATAAAATATAATTATTGAAATTATTGAAATAATATTGGAAAAACTCAACAAAAAAAAAATGTATACTTGCGTAACCAAACAACCAATTTCGAGTTGTTATCAATGCTCCTACATTTTCCGGCAAAAGTGATCTTCGATATTTGTTAAGAACTTGGGCTCCAATGTTGAATGCAGATTCTGATGCAACGCTTGTGATAGGAATAGTAAGTACATCACGCGCCATAAGAGATAAATCAGGATATCGAAATCGATTATCTTTCCAATATCGCAATATATCTATTTCAGCATATTCCACACGATTTAGCCTGGGCTCTTCCAAATATAAATCTAATTGAGATTTTTTTATAGTAGCACAATATTGGCTTTCATAAAATTCAAATTCCTGTCATATATTAGAATAGAAAAACAAATAATATAAATATAACAACTAAAAATAATATATAAAATAAGAAATGAAAAATTAGAAAATATAAATGAAGTTACCGAAAGCTTATCTCTAATGAGATTGTCACTACCACCAGTACCCTCAGTAGATGGAGCAGTAGATTCCAAAGAAGATTTTGATTTGTTTGCATAATCTTGGAATAGAAAGTACAACTTCTGACGAAGGAGATTTAGCTTTTGTCGAGAAGTGGATGAATCAATCTTTGAGTAACAAAATTCGACAAATTGAAGCTTGTAACGAGGATCAAGAACAATAGCAAATGTCAAAATGACACTATAACACTTCTAATATTTATCGAACTTCTCTTTCATTTTTGTAGCCATACCATTAACAATGCAGCCCGAATTTTCCATTGTTTCAAGTAAATGCAATTGAATTTTCCATATATTTGAAAAATACAAATTAGATTTAGGATAATCCGAACCCGAGAAGAGTTTTGTCATGTCGTAAAATGGCTTCAAGAAATTGCAAATGACATCAGCTCTATTCCACTCTTCATTTGACGAACAATACTTATAATTTGCATCAAGTAAAGCATAATGAATTAAAGCCCGTCGATATATAAGTGCACTTTCTATCATCATGAAAGTTGAATTCCACCTAGTTGGTACATCCAAGCGCAAACTGATTGAAGCAAGTATACCAACTTGTTTAATGCACTCTTCAAACTTAAGTTTTCTGCCTTCTGAACCCTTAATGTACTTGACACTTTCTCTAATGTTATACACAACACGTTCAATCACTTTTAAGCCTTCTTGAACAATAAGATTCAAAATATGAGCACAACAAGAACATGAAAATATTCACCGCCACTTACTAAAGGTGCTTGCAAAGACAATTGACTTGAAAGAATATCTTGCATACTATCATTAGCAGTTGTATTATCCAATGTGATGGAAAATATCTTCCTATCAATACCCGATTCCTTCAATACATTAAATGTTTTTTCTGACAAAGCAACTCCTGAATGTGGGGGTGGCATGTGAGAAAAGTTAATAATCTTACTATGCAATACCCAATTTTCATCCACAAAATGAGTTGTAATGCATAAATATCCTTCAGTTGTAGGAGAAGACCAACAATCAGAAATCAAACACACTTTACCAAAAGCACTATGTAGTGTAAGTTTAAGTTTCTCCTTCTCCCTTTTATGTATTTTCAATACATCAGCTTTAGCAGTGTTCCTAGTAATTGGTTTAACATCAGGATTAAGATATTTATGCACATCTCGATTTCCTTCATGCTCAACCCATGAAAAAGGATAGCAATGTTTTATTACGGCAATTGCCATCTTCTCACGATAAACATCTTGCTCAATTTTTTTCGCATGAAGTTTGGTTCCATAATCCATATGCATCTGCTTCACATCATAGTTATCATGTAATGGACAACTATTAAAGTGATGTCTCAAATTTTCCATCCCATGGGTTGAAGCATTAGCAACATATTTAGCCCCACATTTTTTACATTTTGCCTTCTGTTTTCCATCAACATCTATAGGTAACAAATAGAATTCATCCCAAGCAGTTGATGTCTTTCTACGTTGTCTCTTTTTGCTAGTGCCATCATTGATAGAAGAACCGTTCTTTTCAGATTTATCTGAAGATGGAGTAATATTACACTCATCATCAAAATCCAAATTTATGGTATCCATTATTTGCAATTTGTATTCTTCCTAACAAAGAATAATTTTTTTGAATACGCTGAGTGTCTTGGGCTTTCGCACCAGACTAATTTCCTAACAAAAAAAAATTGTTAAGACTCCGGAAAATAGTAAAATAAAGAAAATAATGAAAATTTTATACAACAAACACAAATCTGCGTTTTATAAAAATTATTAACTAAAAAATCGTTAGTTTTTTTTTGCAACAGATTGTATAAATATATATGCATGGAAGGAAGCTGCTACGAAAATGAAATCAGGATAATATTATTGGGAAGTCTAGTAGTAGCAGTATGCATGTGTGTATCTATGTGTGTGTGTGTGTGACAACTAATTCATGTAGGGGAAACACAATAAACATTTATCTACTGTTTATTCATCAGTAATTCATGAAACCAACAGCCAACAACACTTCTATTTATTTTTGTAGTTTAATAAAATATCAAAACAATGGAAGGTTTATCGTCCCACCCTTCTATTTACAGAACACCACAAGGTCCACAGGACCACAATACATGACCAAAGCACAAACAGAAAAAACAAAGAGAACAACAAAAGAAGGAAATATCTCTTTTTTAATTTCTGATTCCTTTCTATTAAAAAGCCATTCATGGCTTATTTATACTAAAAATTCACACCTATTTAAGTTTCAATATACAAATTCAAAAGCAAACATGAGATATGCAGATATCTAGATTTTAAATAAAATAATAATCACACTTTCAACAAAATTTCTGAACACACTGTAATATAAGATTTTAAATATACACTTTCAATATACAATTTCAAAAGCCGTTCATTGGTCATTTAATTAATGACCTAATTAGATAAAAATACTAAAAAATCTTACCTCCACGGCTCCACCTCTGGTCGGCTGTCGGCTGGTCCTCTGTGCGCATCTGTGGATCATTCGAAGGAGACGATGACTAGTAGCTGAGAGCCGAGAGCCGAGAGGTCAGAGACGATCTAGACAAGGAGACTGGAGTGGACTGTGGTCCATGGAGAGGCGCGGCGCGAGTTAGGGTTAGGGTTTTTTTTTTTTTAAGTGTGTGTGATTGTGTTTGTGAAGACTGAAGAGTGAACCATGACTCACTGACTCCGTGGTGAGGCACTGAGGCATGAGTCGCGTGAAGGGCCGAAGGCATAGCGAATTAGCGGGTCACCCACCAAGTCATCCGCCCAAACCCACTTGACCCGTTTATAAACGGGTTGATCCGTGACCCGCCCAATTATTAAATGGGTTAACATTCTTAAACCCGAACCCGTTTTAAACGGGCGGGTCTGAGTGACCCGACAGGTTATGACCCGTTTTGCCAGGCCTACGCCTGGATCGCCCATGAAGTTTCACAATATTCTAATTCATTTTAGTTAATTGGAAATTGATTTTTTTCATCATTCATTTAATTTTTTTTGTTTTTTAAAATTTATTTTGTATGGATAGTTGATTAATCATGTTTTTATGAATTTAAATGGGAACAATATATATATATATTGCAGCACAAAGTCATTTCAACCAAAATATTCATAATTAATTCATAAGTCTCTATAACTCCTTTGTTTTTTCCTACTATTTAACATCTTAAAACATTGCTAAAACACATAGAAAAAAGAGTTTTGTTAAAATCAAATAAAAAAGATTAAAGCTTTCTGACAGATTAAGTGAAGACATATTTCAAAGACATTGTGTGTGTGTATATGGTGAGCATACGTTAAGGAAATTAAGCAAATTTAGTAGTAATCTTGTATAAATATTAATTAAATAGTAAATTTAAAGTAATTTGTAGTGAATAGATTGCAATAAATGTAGAGGCATAAATACTTTATTTAAATTATTATAAAAGTAAGTGACAACAAAATCTAAAGAATCAAAAATTAAACGAAAAATGCAATATATATATTGCAAACACTTCACATCTTACTCTTTCCTCTTTTCCTGGAGACAAATGCATGGTAACACTAGCAGTTGGAATGAACATATATATTCTTCATGGTATGAAATTTTTCAAAAGTTCTTTTGAAAATATGAACAATTTAGTGAGATAGTTTATAAATTTTTAAAAGTTTTTTTTCAGTGAATGTGAGCAAGCGATGTTTTAAAATTTTTGAATTGAAGAGAAAACAATAATTAAAAAATATCTTATTTTTTCATAAATAATAATTTGCATTTGCGTGATCAACAAATTCATTGTTAGAAAATCATCACAATACCTTTTCAATAATTTTCTTTCAAAAATATGTAATAAAAAAAGGAACTTAGAGTGCAAATTAAAGTAATGGTCTATGACTCTTGCAAGATACATAGACCACAAGCCACTATCTTGTTTTATGTACATAAAAAGACTATTATTTGTTGATTAATCATTATCTCTTCTTTTCTTTTCTTTTTTGTACTCTAGACTCACTGAGTCATGACCCCCAGGCCAAAGGAGTGAAAACTCAAGTCTTCCATGCATGGAGTCTCCAAAAATAACTTCAAAGTCTTTCACATAATTCCACAACATGCATATAATTTTAAAAGAACGTCTAAAAAGAAAAGGAATTAAATAAATAGCAATTTTCAACTTATTTTTTTATCTCATTATTTCTAAAATGGTCTTCTTTTACAAGATTAAATCTACCATGAAATTATCAATTGATAGATAATTATAATTGTTAGGACCCTATGAGCAACTAGAAAAATATGACACCAGAAATTTAACGTAATTTGGTCAATATCGACCTACGTCCACTAAGCACACCACAAATTCACTATTCGCCAGAAAAATACAACTCTCTCACTCTCTTCCTCCTCTCTTTCTTCTCTTTGCTCTCTGAGCTTCACTCTTCTGTACCTTTTGTACATATTACAACTTCCTCAGCTCTCTATTTATAGTGCTGATATTTAATCACAATTTAATACAATAAATTATAAATTTAGGAGGTTATAATCATGGAGGTAAATCGTGGATAAATGTCCAACTTGCAACACATAAATGGTGGATATATGTCCAGCTTGCAACGCCAATTCTTGACGCCTAGCTCCAGTTGTATCTCATGTCTCCAGCTACAACAATCTCCCACTTAGAGATGGAGACGCCTCCTCATGAATAAATGATGTGCTCAAAAATATGTCTTCAAGCATGAAGACCAACTGAAGTTGAATACAACTTCAGCTTCTCTGTAGTCACCACTTTCCTGTCTGCTCGATTCTTGCGGACTAATCTAATGGCTGTCAGCTTCACAACTGGTGCAAAGATGTCGGTGTAGTCAATCGTTTCCTTCTATTCGAAGCCTTTGACTACCAACCAAGGCTTGTACCTTCTGGAGTCGTCATGCTCCTCTTTGATTTTGTATACCCACTTGTTGTGAAGGGCATTTTTACCTTTAGGCAACTCAGCTAGTTCCCACGTTCTATTGGAGGTAAAGGACTTCATCTCGTCCTTCATCGCAAGCTCCCACTTGCTTGTATCTGCCACCTGACATGCTTTATCATAGCATTCGGGCTCTCCTCCATCTATAGGAAGTAAGTAATCAATATACCTTTCATTTGGTACATGTTTCCGAGAAGATCTCTTAAGCTCTGGTGTTGGAGTAGGAGGTGGTGGTGCAACAATTTGCTCCACATGTTCCTTTGCCTGAGTAATCTCGGTATTCTGCTGAGGATTTTCGATGTTCTGCTAACGTGTCCTTACACCTTCTAAAACATCATCCACATCTACAAAGGTCATTTCAGGCTCTGTAAATTCTGTTGTGTGTCTATCTTTGTACATCACCTATTCATCAGAAATCACATCTTTGCTTCTAATCACCTTTTTGTTTTCATCATCCCAAATGTAGTATCCATATTCATCTCCACCATAACCGATGAAAGTTCATTTCCAAGATTTCGGATCTAGCTTATTCTTGACATGATCATTGATATATACATATGCAATACAACCAAAAACTTTTAAACATAAAAGTCTTACCTCTTTGTTACTCCAAACTTCTTCTGGTAGACTATAGTCCAATGGTACTGATGAACTTTTGTTAATCAAATAAGTTGTTGTGTTGACTGCTTCTGCCCAAAACATCTTTGGCAAGTCTGACTGCACACGCATGCTTTTGATTTTTTATGTCAATGTTTTGTTCATCCGCTCAGTTACACCGTTGTGTTGAGGTGTACCCGACACTGTTCTTTCCATTTTGATACCATGCTCATAGTAGAATTTATTAAATTCGGTGTCAACATACTCTCCATCGTTATCTGTTCTTAGCTTTTTGATTTTCAAACCAGTTTCGTTTTCTACCATCGCTTTCCAAATTTTAAAAGCATAAAAAACATCATATTTATACTTCAGGAAGTAAACCCATACCTTCCGTGAATGATCATTGATAAACGTGACGAAGTAATGCTTTTCTCCTATAGACGAAATGGTTGTTGGTCCCCATACATCTGAATGGACTAGCTCAAGTCTCTCCTTCTTCGGGGTACTGATGTTTGTCTGGAAACTGACTCTCTTCTGTTTCCCAAATATGCAATCCTCATATGTGTCAATTTTCATCGACTGTAAATCACTCAACTTACCATTTGAGTGCATTACCTTGAGTCCCTTCTCACTCGGGTGTTCGAGTCGTTGATGCCATAAGTTGCTATCATCATTTCCTGTAGAAACTGTAATAGACATATATGCATCAGGAGTTACATAAAGAGTACCACTTTTCTTACCTCGACTCGAATGAAATATGTGTTATATCCTTCATCTGCCAATTGACCGACTGAGATCAAATTCTTCTTCAGGTCTAGAATATACCTGACATCTCTCAGTTTTCATACTGACCCATTCATTTTGATCTTCATTGTCCCCTTACTGGCAATGTCGCAAGGTTGATCATTGCCCAAATATACTTTATTGAAACTACCTGATGTATACTCCTCTAGGAAATCTTTGCTGCAAGTGGCATGGAATGAAGCTCCAAAGTTTAACACCCAAGACTCCTTTTTGCCCTCCAAAGAGCATATCAACAAATCATCATTTTCAAAAGCAATATTTGCTTCTGTCTTTTCTCTCATCTCATATTCTTTTTTCTGACTTTTGCACTAGTTCTTGTAATGACCAGTTTTTCCACAATTCCAGCACTCAATAACTTTTATGCTCTGAGAACCTGTGTCTTAAGAACCTCTGGTATTTCTGGATTTAGATTGCCTGGGCCTAGATCTGCCGTAGTTGTTTGATCGTCCATGCCTATTTCCTTTGCCTCGACTTTCCATGTTCAAAACTGAACTTGAAGTGAAGTCATGGTTCGATTGTATTTTGATTTCCTCCGTCAAAATCATGCTGACGACCTCATTGTATACAAGCTTTGATTTTCCTGCGGAGCTACTGATTGCAATAACAACACCATTCCAACTTTCGGGCAACTGATTGAGAACTAGTGGGGCACGACTCTCATTATCAAACGTTATCCCAACTGAGGCGAGTTGATCTGACAACTCATTGAAATTATTCAAATGTCTGCTAAAACTTTCACCTCCAGACATGCTCATAGTAAATAGTATTTTCATGAAATGTACCTTGTTTACGGCTGAAGGCTGCTCGTACATATTAGAAAGCACATCTATCAGAGACTTGGTGGATGATATATGCTTGATATTGAAGGCCACAGACTTTGACAACGTCATTCTAATGGCTCTGAGAGCTTTTCGATCAAGAAATTCCCACTCATCCTCATTCATAGATGTTGGCTTACCCTTCAATGGTAAGTGCAATTTCTTTTCAAACAAATAATCTTCAGTCCGCATCTTCTAGAAACCGAAATTGTTGCCATTGAACATTTCGATTTTTGAGCTCTTTCCGTTCGACATCTTGATTCATTGATCTAGATATGGAATTAGCTCAAATTGATAGCACCGTTGGATCCAAAACGGTCGAAAACCTTAGTAATGGTTCAATTCGTTCGAAAAACCAACCCAAAACGACTTCGAAAAGCTCAATCAAAGTTATGGTCAACTATGCTGACATGGCACACTGATGTGGAATTGGGGTCCACCTGTTGTCATGGCTGTGAGGTCCATCTGCTGATGTGACACTGTGGGGTCTAGCTGACATAGCCGAATGATGTGGCGCCCCCGGGTCTGGAACGATTTGGGTCGGATACAGATCCATGGACCGGGTCTTGGTTGATCCAGTCTTTAGGTCGAGTCAAGTGTATACCGGGTTAGGGTGAGGCGGTCCGGGCGAAGAAGATGTGTGGCAATGTATGGGGCGCGTGAGAGCAAGTCACCGACACGTGACGGCAAAACATCTTACTCCGGCTAGGCGCGTGGTGGTGCGTGAGGCTTCATCTGGGCTCCTTTCAAGCTCCGGTTTGCACGATTCTCTTCGTCTCAGTGAGCTGATGGTGATGGTGGTCTCAAAACTCAATTTCAAGCCGCTATACAGAGCTCTATTTTCGGTGTATGACTCTGACTTGACTTTTCCTGCTCCAAACGAGTTCTGATACCACTTGTTAGGACCCTGTGAGCAACATGAAAAATATGACGCCAGAAATTTAATGTGGTTCAGTCACTATCGACCTACGTCCACAGAGCACACCACAAATTCACTATTCGCCAGAAAAATACAACTCTCTCACTCTCTTCCTCCTCTTTTTCTTCTCTATGCTCTCTTAGTTTCTCTCTTTTGTACCTCTTGTACATATTTCAACTTCCTCAGCTCTCTATTTATAGGGCTAATATTTAATCACAATTTAATACAATAAATTATAAATTTGGGAGGTTATAATTAAGGAGATAAATGATGGATAAATGTCCAACTTGCAACGCATAAATGGTGGATAAATGTCCATCTTGCAACGCCAATTCTTCATGCCTGTGTCTAGCTACAACAAGAACAATTATATTTTTTATAAAAAAAGAAATTAAAATTGTAAAAGTTGTACTAAAATTTTTAGAAATGTATTAGACGTAATTTTTTTTAAAAAAAAAATTGTTTTTCATCCAATAGGATCCTTCCAAGTGACATGTCTCAGATTTTGCTATTTGGTGTTGCTATTTATAGTGCTGGAGTTTTGAAGGATTATGTATAACGGAATATGTGGAAAGAAATAATTAAATCTATATTATTTAATTTTGGTGGGTCTCGTGGGTTTATGAAAAAAGCAATAAAAATTAAATTTTGACATAGGAGAAATCTTCAAAATTTTAAAATTTTATTACGATTTGCATGGAGATTTGAAATTAAATGTATAAATGTTCTTACCAATGGATATTTAGTGTTGACTGAATTTAAATGGTAAAACGAAGTTAGGAATTAGTAGAAGTAGTAACAACTAAAATGCTACTTAATAGAACAAATAAGCTTTTAATATTTTTCATTTAATCAAGACAACTAATTTGATCATTTATGCATTTAAATGTGTCATTGTTAGATGAAGATTGACTAATTCAAAAGGAGAGAAATGGGAATGATAGGTTAAAAAATAAGTGAAAATTAGTAATTGAGAATGCAAGATGATCACAAGGTAGTTTAAAAGAAATAACGTATAATTAGTGTTTGGAAGTATGAATTTCGGACCTTGGATTTGGATATGGCTGGATTTCAACAAATTTCAGTACAAGTCTATACTCTATCTTATTCAAATCCAAAACAACTCTAAATTCAATACTTCGCCAAACATGGATTTATTTAATCTTTGTATGAAAAATACAATAAACAAAAATTTTTTTTAGGTAAAATGATAATAATAAATGTGGTGAATTATAAAGAATAAGAAGGTGCACTATTGGATTGATATATTTTTCAAAATTAACCTTCTCGCGGTCCAAAATTCTTTTGCAAAATAGGGATGACAAAATGGGTCGTGATCCAATGAATGACCCTTGACCCGTCCATTTAAAATGGGTTTGGGTTCAAAGAGTGATTCATTTATAAACAGGTCAATTCAAACCTAACCAAATTAATATATAGGTTATCCGGGTTTGGGTTAGGTACCCTCCAGACCACTTGTTTAACTTTTTATAAAAAGATTTAAATTCTCTAGATATGCTTAAATTATGATATTTGATGCATGTATGATATACCAAGTATTTTTAAACAAATAAATATAAGATATAAGTTATATAATTACATTTTTAAAAATATTTAGGAAGAAAAAAAATGATAAAGCGGTTGTAAGTACTATTTTCTAAATTTCAAATCACTTTTGTAAAAATATATTTAAAGATAAAAATAAATTAAATTTACGTATGTATTTGTAGTAACCTGGCCCAAGAAAAATAAAATAATAATTGATTGAATTAAATTAATTATTAAATTAATTAAATAAATAAGTAAATTAAATGAATAGTATGATAAAATTAATAAAAACATATTGAAATAAGATATATATATATATATATATATATATAATTTCTTTAGGAAGTTTCAATCTCAATTTCAAAGCTCCCACCCTCCTCAACCGTCTCTCTCATCTCTCTCTCTCCTTAATGTCTTTCTCTCTCTTTAATTTCTTCAGTGAATCCTATGCCGATTGAAGAACGGAAAATATCTCTATGTTCCACTTTCCGCCACCAATATTTTAATCAGAGTGGATTCATGGTTAGGACTGTTGTTTTTTTTGTCCCACATTGGTAGAATACTTCCACCTTAGTATAAAAGGTGGTTTTGAATTTTTTATATTATTTGTCTCACATTGGAGAGAAGTGTTTTTTAGACTTGAGATTGAAGCTATATAAAGAGCTCAACTCTTCATTTGTAAAACACACCTCAAAGTTGTACTTTGTCAAGAAGTAGTGGATTGATCATCGGCGCCCGAAGACGTAGGTAATTTTATACCGAACCTTGTAAATTTCTTGTCTTGTTTTTTATTGTTCTATTATTAGTTTCTGCATTGCTTTAATTTCTTTTATATTCAATAGCAATAGTTGTAGTATTGGTGTTTGGCACAAGTGGGGTGCCCGGCACAACAATTGGTATCAGAGCTAGGTTGAATAGTGTTGATACGAAGGTGTTCCTCTGTTAGGATCCTTGATTCCATGTTTGATGCCTAAGAAAGACCTTGTCTAAGCGAGTGCTCAGAGACCATTGCGGCTCAGTCGCTCCCTGGAGGTCGGCCTGGTCAAAGTGGAATTTCATAGGATAAAACAGAGTAGACACAGTTGGTACGTACTATTCATCCTAGGCCTTTTGCTTTGTTGGTTGCTATTGAATATATAGAAGATGGCAAAAACTAGTGCAGCAGTAGAAGAAACTCTGTCCACACGAACTCCAACCCCTTCGGCTTCAACATCATCATCGAAGACGATAGCTAATGCTCGGTTTGAGGTGGAGAAATTTGATGGTACCAATAATTTTGGTTTGTGGCAATGTGAGGTGATGGACATCTTGTATCAACAAGAACTAGATATTGCTTTGGATGATAAATCGGTAGATATGGGTGATAGAGATTGGGAAAAGATCAATCGTCAGGCATGTGGTACGATTCGTCTGTGTCTCGCCAAAAATCAGAAATATTGTGTTATGAGGGAGACATCTGTAAAGAAATTATGGAAGACATTGGAAGATACATTTATGACCAAGAGTCTGGAAAATCGGCTCTATTTGAAAAAGAAATTATTTCGCTTCCAATATCAACCAGGTATTTCGATTAATGACCACATAAATGCTTTCAATAAAATTTTGGCCGATTTGTTAAATTTGAATGAAAAGGTGAAAGATGAGGATAAAGCCATATTGTTACTGAATTCTCTCCCTGATGAGTATGAACATTTGACCACCACTTTATTGTATGGGAAAGATAAAGTTACTTATGATACTGTTTGTACTGCATTGATTAGTACTGAATGCAGAAAGAAGGATCAGAGGGTCCATAAGGAAACGGCAGAAACACTAACAATAAGGGGACATTCTTAGAGTCATATGCCTAGAAGGAAGAGTAAATCTCATGAGAGGAGTAAATCTCGTGGGAGACCTGCTAAATATGAATGCGCCTTTTTTCGTGAGAGAGGGCATTGGAAGAAAGATTGCCCTAAATTACAGCGGAAGAATAAGAGCAAAGCACATTCTAATGCCAATATAGCCAATGATGATGGAAGTGAGTCAGATTTTTCTCTTGTTGGAACATCTTTGTCACATTATTTTGGTGAGTGGATTTTGGATTCTGGTCGTTCCTATCACATGTGTCCCAATAGGGAATGATTTTCTAATTTTGAAGAATTAGATGGTGGGGTTGTTTTTATGGGAAATGATAATACTTGTAAAACAACTAGAATAGGATCAATACAATTGAAATGTCAAGATGGAACTATTAAGACCTTGACTGATGTTAGGTATGTTCCAAGCCTAAAGAAGAATCTAATTTCATTGGGTGCCTTAGAATCTAAAGGGTTCACTATCACTTTGAAAGATGAAACCTTAAAGATTAAATTAGTTGCGCTGGTGGTGATGAAAGGAATAAGGAAAAATAACTTGTATTATTTACAAGGTAGTACACTTATTGGCACAGCAGTTGTTGTTTCTGAGAAAGATGCAGATTCAGATACAACCAAGTTATGGCATATACGATTAGCACATGTAGGAAAAAAATCTTTGCAACAATTAGCTAAGCGAGGTTTGTTAAAAGGTGCAAAGGTGTGCAAACTTGAATTTTGTGAGCATTGTATTTTGGGAAAACAAACTAGAGTGAAATTTGGCACAGCAATCCACCAAACTGAAGGTATTTTAGACTACATCCATACAGATATATGGGGCCCCACAAAAACGGCTTCGTTGGGTGGTATGCATTATTTTGTCACTTTTGTTGATGATTTTTCTAGAAGAGTTTGGGTGTATTCTATGAAGCATAAAAATGAAGTGTGTGATATTTTCCTTAAGTAGAAAAAATTAGTTGAAACTCAAACTGGAAAAAAGATTAAACGGCTCAGATCAGATAATGCTGGTGAATACACAAGTGACCCATTTATGAAGGTATGTCAGGATGAAGGTATTGCTCGACACTTCACAGTTCGAAATACACCACAACAGAATGGGGTGGCAGAGCGCATGAATCGGACTTTACTGGAGAAAGTTCGATGTATGTTGTCTAATGCTGGGTTAGACAAAAGGTTTTGGGTTAAGGCTGTAAGATATGCATGTCATCTCATCAATCGTCTACCATCATCTGCAATAGGGGAAAAAACACCCTATGAGGTATGGTCTGGAAAGCCTGCTAGTGATTATGATTCTTTACATGTATTTGGTACTATGGCTTATTATCATGTTAAAGAATCTAAGTTGGATCCAAGAGCCAAGAAAGCAATATTCTTGGGGATAAGTGCAGGAGTCAAAGGATATCGTCTTTGGTGTCTAGAGACGAAAAAAAATGATTTTAAGTAGAGATGTAACTTTTGATGAACTTGCGATGATGAAGAAAACAATACGCAAGGAGTCACGAGTTGAAGAGAAGACCAGTGGTACTCAACAATAGGTGGAGGTTGAGAAAAGTTTGGGAAACCCAGTGAGAAATGAGACTACACAAGGTAACTCTCCAGTTACGGTGGGGAATAGTGTATAAGAAGAGGAGATTTCAATTCGAGAATCTTCATAGCAACAAGAATCAATTGTTTCTCAAAGGCCAAAACGAGAAATTCGAAAACCTCCTCGATATACTGATATGGTGGCCTATGCACTTCCAGTTGTAAATGATAATGTTCCTTACACTTTCAAAGAAGCAATGAGGAACTCTGAATCAAACAAGTGGAAAAAAGCAATGGATGAAGAACTGCAGTCTCTTCGTCAGAATCAGACTTGGGAGCTAGCCCAGCTACCTAAGGGTAAGAAAGCAATTGGTTATAAATGGGTTTATGTAAAGAAAGAAGAATTTCCATATGCAAATAATGTTCGCTTCAAAGCTAGATTGGTAGCTAAGGGCTACACACAGAAGGAAGGCATTGATTATAATAATGTATTCTCTCCAGTTGTTAAACATTCTTCCATTCGAATTTTGTTGGCTTTGGTAGCACAATTTGATCTTGAACTAGTTCAACTCGATGTAAAAACTGCATTTTTACATGGTGATTTGGAAGAGGAAATCTATATGACTCAGCCAGACGGATTTCAGGTTGTTGGAAAAGAAAATTGGGTATGTAAACTGGGTAAATCGTTGTATGGTTTAAAACAATCTCCAAGACAGTGGTACAAACGATTTCATCAGTTTATAATGGGTCAGAAGTACATAAGAAATAAACATGATCATTGTGTTTATTTTCGCAGACTACAAAATGGATCTTTTATATATTTACTCTTGTATGTTGATGATATGTTGATAGCTTCAAAGAATAGGGAAGAAATCAACAAGTTGAAAAGTCAGTTAAATCAAGAGTTTGAGATGAAAGATCTTAGTGAAGCAAAGAAGATACTTGGCATGGAGATTCGCAGAGACAGAATGAGAGGAAGAGTTAGTTTGTCTCAGAAACAGTATTTGAAGAAAGTAGTACAAAGTTTTGGCATGTTTGAGCAGTCAAAACCAGTAAGCACTCCTCTTGATCCTCATTTCAAACTTAGTGCTACTTTATCTCCTAAATCAGATGAGGAACGTAAGTATATGTCACAGGTTCCTTATGCAAGTGCTGTTGGTAGTCTGATGTATGCAATGGTTTGTACTAGACCTGATATTTCACAAGCTGTTAGTATGGTGAGCAGGTATATGCATGACCCGGGTAAAGGACATTGGCAAGCTGTGAAATGGATTTTGAGATATATTATGAATACAATTGATATTGGTATAGTATTTGAGAAAAATAATACTATTGATCAACGTGTTGCTGGATATGTGGATTCGGATTTTACAGGTGATTTGGATAAACGTCGATCAACTACTGGATATATTTTTACATTTGCTAATGGTCCAGTGAGTTGGAGGTCTACCTTACAGTCTACCATTGCTTTGTCTACAACAGAAGCAGAGTACATGGTAGCTTCAGAGGCTGTTAAGGAAGCTATTTGGTTACAGGGTTTACTTGAAAATTTGGGAGTTGTTCAGAAGCACATGGTTGTATTCTGTGATAGCCAGAGTGCTATTCACTTGGCAAAGAACCAAGTCTACCATGCACAAACGAAGCACATCGATGTTCGGTTTCATTTTATGCGGGATATTATTGATGGAGGCAAGATACTTCTTCAGAAGATTGCTACAACTGAAAATCCCACAGATATGTTGACTAAAATTGTGACAACAATCAAGTTCAAACATTGTTTGAACTTGATCAATATCCTGCAAATCAATGTTTGAACTTGATCAATATCCTGCAAATCTGAGTATTTTTGGAAGGCGCCGATGATGTGGAACTCTAGAAAATGTTGGCGACTGAAAATTTTGTTGAATTTACGTCAAGGTGGAGATTTGTTGTTTTTTTTATCCCACATTGGTAGAATACTTCCACCTTAGTATAAAAGGTGGTTTTGAATTTTTTATATTATTTGTCCCACATTAGAGAGAAGTGTTTTTTAGACTTGAGGTTGAAGCTATATAAAGAGCTCAACTCTTCATTTGTAAAACACACCTCAAAGTTGTACTTTGTCAAGAAGTAGTGGATTGATCATCGGCGCCCGAGGACGTAGGTACTTCTATACCGAACCTCATAAATTTCTTGTCTTGTTTTTTTATTGCTTTATTATTAGTTTCTGCATTGCTTTAATTTCTTTTATATTCAACAGCAATAGTTGTAGTATTGGTGTTTGGTACAAGTGGGGTGCCCGGCACAACAAGGACGTCGTAAGCACCACTCCTGGGATAAGGTAAGGGAAATATATTATGTCAAAAAAATTTAAACATTTAACTGATTAAATTGTAATATGAGATTACAAAAATTATATATATTTATTTTCTGAATATTCTGACATATGGAAATGGAAATTTTGAATCATTATTGTTACGTGTATATGATTACAATTTTTGTTTCGAAACCTATCCGTTTAAAAAGGAGTATTTAAGCCTAGGATTATTATAACAGATGTTATTTTCAAAACTAACCAATTAAATTTGAGTATAAGGCTATAGGGTTAAAGTAATGGATTTTCTGAACAATTTGAATGGTTTAAATTATTGGTTTGAGTTATTATATGTATTTTTTAAAGGATCAAAGTGAGTAGGGTTGACCATGTCCGTTTTCTATTAAAGTATGGTTTAATACTTAAACCGTGTGACATGTGATAAATTCTTTATAATAAATTGGTTGGAATTGTTGTGGTGTATTTAACTGATATGTTGTTGTGATATTTTGTTATTCATGTAAATCGCAATATAACTTTGGCAGGCCTGAGGAGTTTATTATATTATCCTGAATATACATCACGATATAACGTTAGCAGGCCTGAGGAGTTCATTATATTATTATTTATATAAATGGGGTAAAACATTGGCAAACCTGAGGAGTTCATTTTACTGATTTAATATGAATAGGTCATTGTGAAAGTGTAACAGTGGATGTCTGGGGTGAAGTACATGCTAAAAATGATGGGGAGGGATGCTCAGTATGTAGAGGGAATGATGAGGAGGGATGCCCTGAGAACCATGGGAAGCAAAGTATTTCTGCATTATCCTTTGTGAGTGTGAGTATATGTATGTGAATTAAATGTATTGTGATTGTGGATATGTTATGGTATTACGTATAATACGTGTATGCAAATTTCTGTGGTATGATTGATGATGTATGTGTGAGTACAGTTTATGAGTGTCCTTATAGTTGTAGTTGATTAACAAATGGTTATATTTTGTATACACTAAAACTCATGTTAGCCACACACTGATAAATAATTTATTCTGCATTACTAAAAAATGTCTCATCCTATTTTACAACTCATTTTTTAGGATCTTTTGGTGATCGAGTTTAGCCAGCTACAGGGCAGGGTTGGATAGTTTAGAATAGTGTGAGTAGTTGTAAGAATTTGAAGCATTTAAGTTTTAAATTCCTAATTATGTAATATGGTTGCATGGATACACCCTTTTGGATGCATAGTATAGTATTTTGATATTTTATTTGAGGATATTTAATTTTTCCGCTGCTTGGATGATATTTATGGTATTAGAGATCTGTGAATGGAACACATAACACTCCGTAATGAGAAAATAATAAATGTTAAGATATTAATGAGAAAATAATAAATGAGTATTGTTTTTTTTTAAAAAAAATTAAATCATATATGGTAAAATAATTATGTTTATAAACATATTATATTTCTTAACGGGTACTTAACAGGTACCCGTTTATAATCTATTTATTAATTAGGAGGGCTTAAGTTTGTGATCTACTCATCCATTTATAAATGGATCAATCTGAACCCAACCCATTTAAGTTCCACCTGCTTATCACTTGATTAAAACTTGACCAATTGACCCGTTTTCCCTTCCTTATACAAAATACTTTTAGTCCATCCTTAACTTGAATACTTTAAAATTTTTAATGTCTCAATCTATTAAGACATCAAATTAAGTGAAAAGTGAACAACATATGGAATATAAATATTATATATTTAATAAAAATTTGAAGTTTTACATTTACCTTAATTGTTTGATTACTTTGTTTTGGTAAGATGTAGGAATTTGTTTATGCTCCTTTTTTAGATGTCATCAAAAATTATGATTACTGTCAAAAAAGTATTTAACAATATTAAATACTTTACAAGAGTCGCAATAAGATGTCAAAAAGAGTTTATGTTTGTATGTGTACGTATAAATTTTTTTTTCAATCATCGTCTAAATCAAGGCATTGTTTGGTCCTTCATTTGGCTCAAAATTCATAATATCTTAGTGACATTTATATGGTACAAAACTTAAAGTTTGGGCCTATGGTCAAAGAAACACCCATCTATAATGCACAATACAAGGTTAGAACATTTTAGGGGGTGTAGTGTATTAATAAATAATTAAGTAAATAAAAATTTATTCAGTGTTGTATTATGTTCTCAATTGTTTGATGTTGTGCTTCAAGTATTTGGATATCTTTAACACTTATTATTGTCCTCCCCTTGTCGAGTTGATAATTTTTTTGGATTTTTGTCCAAAGATCAAGGAAATAGAAATTTACTAAGAAAATGAATATAATAGAGGTCGAACTGCATGGTCCTTACGATGTCGATAATTCCATTAAAAATTATGTAGAGCATAAAGTGGAATCATATCCATGTGGTGGCTTAGGAGAAACAAAGTCTATGCATCCAAAAGGTCTACAACTCTATTTAATGCCTAAATAGTAACAAATGAAAACCAATGAATTTGACACACCATTTACCACCTAAATTAATATTATAATAAAAAGAAGATTTTTAAATTTTTATTTTAACATATATTTAAATTTTTATACATTTATTTAAAAAAATTTTAAAAGGAATGATTTTTTGGTTTTTTTTTATTGGATTAGCGTTTTTAAAAACTAAATTTGAGTTTTGGAACATTTTCAAACATTTTCACTATTACTATTGTTTGAAAATTTTAAATGTTATTAGGTGATTCTAATAATTTTTAAAAAATATTTTTTATGTGATAGTAGCATGATTTAATTCTTATTATTTTTCTAATTTTAAAAAGGATATTAAATACAAGATGAGAGATGGGTGCTTGGTTTGAGGTGATTTTGTATGTATTTTTTTTTTTTTTGGAATCCTGAAATATTTTTTTAGGTAGGGAATAATAATATACAAATAAGCATGTAATTTTTGTCCCCACTAAATTAAGCACGTAGCTGATTCTTTATAATTATAGTTAATTAATTGTGTAGGTTAATTAATTAATTAATTAACTATTATGTTTATTTTTCTTTAATGTTTGAATAGAGTATGAGTATTTATCTATTTGTTCATTGGTTTTTTTTTTCTTTTCCGATATCTGTCTTTTAAAAATTACAACTTGTTTTGTTAAAGGAAATGAAAATATTAAGCAATCTACATTTTCATTTGTTTTTTTAACTAAAAGAGAGCGGCACCTCCAATTATTTATTGATATACCCTTACTTTTAACAGAGGAATATCATGGTTGCATGACAATCATTCAGAGATTACAGATAAAAAAGACATTAAAGGTCTCTTAAAAATAATACCAATAACCAATCAAAACAGGACTATAAATTCAACCAAAACTTAATAAGAAACAAATCTAAGCAAGCTTAGCAAAAACAAAAATAATAAATAAAATAAAATAAAATAAATCTAAACCAAACCCATGAACAAAATTTTGATTTATAAATCATTAATATTTTATTTTTAAAATTTATATTAAAACAAATTTTCATTTCTAATAGTATTTCATGTAAAAAGAAAATATAATGAACAATAAGTTTTTTTCCGTATTTTTCTTTTCTAAATAAAAATTCATGATCCAAATGAAAAATGTTTAGTTCATGGGTCATCTTTTAAGAAAAAAACTAAGGAGGTCGATCTTTAATTCTTTTGCCTTTTCTTTTTTTCCTATAAATCTAAATCCGTCCATTCACAAAGATGTGAAATATTCGACCCGTGACACGTGTATCGGATGGGTAGTTAGATAAATAAAGGAATATGAAGACGGATTTAATTCGATTTTTCGAGCTAGCGTGGAAAAAAGAATGTTAATACTTCTAGAGAGAATAATACTTTGGGGTTGTGGGAATGAACACCGTGTTGAATATGCAATGTTGTCTGTACCAGAAGAGAAAGTTTCGTGAAAGTCCAATAATGCAGCAGGGCCTCCTTGCTCACATTTTCCACCTCTCCAATTTCTTGTGTTCCAAACCATTTTCCAAAAAATCTGCCCATGAAATAGCACAGAAAAATCTCAAACAGAGTACAATATAATAATGATAATGATAAACAGGTTGGGCAGGTTTGGAACGGGTAGCCATCAGATGACCCGTTGACAATTACTTAAATTTATTTATTTTAATTTTTATTTAATATTTCAACAAAATTGACTTAATATTTTTACTAAAATATTACTTTTTTTTTAATAAATTTTATTTTTAAATGGGTGCTTAACAGGTACTTGTTTATTGAACGGATGGATTTAGATTTATACATATAAAAATCTTTTTTTTTTTTTAACAAACTGAGAAAGGAAATCATATATATATATATATACGTTGAGATCCCAATTTTAACCGAGGCTACACCAAGAAAGCCCTGGTAAATAGGATTTGATTTTAAATCCTGAGCAAAATCTCTCCATTTTCATATCGGTGAGTCTTTGACTCCTACTAAGTTGTTGGGTTCTTAAAAAATTAAAATAAAAAATTGGGATTCGTCTTGAGTCAAAAATGCAAGTCCGCAAAATCAATTTCCACAACCTTGTAATTTCGAAACCCAATACCCTTTCTGCTAAGCATTTTCAAAACAAGGTTTCCCTCAAGTCCAGGCTTCTTTCACCTCAATCAAATCCCCACTGAGTTAGATTTGAATTTTCAAGAACATCCAAATTCTGACAACTCGGTTCCTTTCTTAGTTTCAAGTTCGAAACTGAATTTCATTTCCCATGTTCTTAAACCGGGTCATTTGAGCTTATGGACTTTCAAGCTTAAGTGTTTAGATTCTAAACCAAGTTCGATATTTTCAAAGCCAAGTCTTCGATCTTAAGGTTTTAAGTTTGAAATCAAATTTTTACTGGGATATTAAAGTAATTTTATTAACAGTGCCTACCATATCAAAATTGGTCAGCTACAAGTCTGAATGCACCCCATGTCACAAAGCACGTGTGCACGTGTGGAAGGTTGATGAAAATCCAAAAAAATACAGGAAAATAAAGGAGATTGCATATAGTGGTTATATTTGAAAAATACAAAGGAGGGGGGACAAATAAAGTTGCAGGGGAAGGCTATGGGTATATGCATCAGCATACAAAAAGTTAAAAATGCAAAAAAAAAAAAAAAAAAAAGATCCCGAATTCCCCAATTCGAGCTCGCCAACATGGAAGCACACAAAATTCCCCAAGTCCCAGGAGGACACTTGGATCACCCCAACCAACCTACACATAGAGAAGTAAAACCCATTGAAATCAATTAGCTGCAAAAAGGGAAATATAAAGAGAAAATAAAGAAAGATACCGTACCCACCATCCTTGTGCTACCACCTGGAACCATCCAAAAAGCCCGCAAATCCTATATGGACACCTGGATTTTCACCTGCGCACAGAATGGGAAAATTGGCACGGTTAGTTAGCGGGAGAAGAAAAATAATGATAAAGGAAATCACAAGGAATCATTCCCTGACAAACCGTTAGAAAGGAATTTTGTAGGGAGAGGAGTACGCAGGGAATGGGCGCCAAAAGGCACCCTTGGACTCCCTATAAATAGGAAGTCCCACCATTGTAGCAGAGGAGGATAGAACATAGAGAAATGCTGGGAAAATAGAGGAAAAATGGAAAAAAGAGAGAGAGAGAGAGAGAGAGAGAGAGAGAGAGAGAGAGAGAGAGAGGGGGAGGAGAGAGAGAGAGAGGGGGGGGGGGAGAGAGAGAGGAGAGAGAGAGAGAGAGAGAGAGAGAGCTTAGAAAAACTTTGCAAAAAAAAAAAAATCAGAGTATCGAAGGGCGAGGAAACCTTGTTGAAATTGGGAAAGGAGAGAAAGTGAGTCACACATCCTGTAGAATTTAGGGTATGGAGCAGTAAGCGTGTACAGAAGTAGGGCAAGTCAGGAGTAGAAATTGCCACACATTCAAGACAATCTCAGCCAGACGGACAGACAGACACATACTGAAGGGAGAAGAAGATAAGAGGAGCACAAGATTAGGTAAATCTCCTCCCCATGTCTTAATTCTGAGGAGTTGAATTGTGCCATCCTGTTCGTACTTGAATGCAGGGTGCCAATTTCGACTTTTTAACTGATCTGTAAATTTTGTTCTAAACAAGGAGCCATCGATCGCACCTCAGTGGATATTCCTACCAGGTTTGCCTTTACATTTATATAGAATGAACTGTTTACAAAGTTTGGCCACTAGATTTGGTAGATTTCTAGGAACGGATAATGCCACATTATATAGAACACGAGCCACTGGTGCGAGATTATGTGTTGAAGTGGATTTGCAGAAAGATCCTGTGGAGGGTTTTTCGTTGGTGGTAGGACAAAAGCAGAATTGGAAAAGGGTAATATATGAGAAGAGAGGTTTCTATTGTAATAAATGTTTTAGACAAGGTCACACTGAAGTAGTATGCCGATTTGGAGTTAAGCCTAAGGATAAAGGGAAGGTAGGTATGAGGAAGGAGGGAGATGAGATGGTTTGGAAAGAAGTGGGTAGAAAATAGAATATGATAGTTGAAGAGGAAGGTACTGTTTTGAAGATTCAGGATCAGAAGGTGGAGGAGAAGAAGGATGGAAACGTGAGTGGTATGTCGAATAGGATTGAGAAAAATAAAAAAATTATGAGTGAGGTTAATAATGTAGGTAGTCAAAAAGTGGATGAAGTTAATTTGGTAGAGAAAAATAGTGGAGAGAAAGTCAATCATTGTCAAGACCAGAAGTCAGGGGTGGTAGGGGTGCAGGTAGAACTAGGAGGTTGTTTTAGGTCTGCCTAGGAAATTGAAGTTGTGTATGAAGGAGAGAGGGGAAAAGTTGAAAAGGACAAGGATGGGAAGGTCATTTTGGTGGAGAAGGTGGATGAGAGAGAGGGGGATGTGGAGGGTGTAGGGTGTAGGGATAATTATGATGTGTTGTTTGAGGGAGATATGGAGGTTTGCATTGATACTCAAAAAGAATATCACTCTGATCCAGGTAATGTGATAATGTGTGAGTTGGTAGGAAGAAATAAAGATGATAGTCAAGTGAGAAAGTCTAAGAGGGCAAAGGTAGTGCCTCAAAAGTTGAACTTATGATGGACAAAATTATGTTTTGGAATTTAAGAGGGTTAGGCACGTCAAAGAGAAGATTGAAACAAAATGTGAAAGATCAGAAAGTTTCGATTTTGGTAGTTTCGGAACCTTTTCAAGATATAGAAAAGATAAGAAGGTGGACGGTGTATTTGCAATTTACTAACTTTTGCTTTAATGCAGAGGAAGGTGGGAAGATTTGGCTGTTCTGGAAAGATGATATTCAAGTGGATTGGGTGGGTGCCTCTAATCAATGTGTGACAGTTTTGTTAATAGAGGATAGAGACTCTTTGCTTCTTACTTTTGTATATGCTAAATGTTATCATATTGAGAGAAGAGATTTATGAGAACAACTTTAGGGGCTATCGAGTTTTGATGTGGATTGGGTTGTTATGGGGGATTTTGATGTGATTTGGTTAGATGAGGAAAGGGTAGGAGGTAGACCTTGCTTGGGTTCGTCTATGACTGAATTCAATGGTTGTATTAATAGATGTGGTTTATTGGACCTCAAATTCGAAGGAAGTCAATTTTCATAGTGTAACGGCCAACAAGGTCTTTGGAGATGTTAGGCGAAACTGGACAGGGTGCTGATTAATAATGTTTTTTCTATAAAATATGGTGAAGCTAAGACATCTTTATTGAAAATAAATACTTCAGATCATTCTCCTATCATTTTACAGCTGTGTGCGAGTATGGAGAGATATGGGTCAGTGCCTTTTAGGTTTCAAAACATGTGGACATTGCATGGGGATTTTTTTGAAAATGGTTGAATCATCTTGGAGAGAACACATTATGGCGGATTCAGGATTGTGTAAATTGGCGGGTAAATTGAAAAGGCTAAAACAAAGACTTAGGGTGTGGAATAAATAGACTTTTGGGCGTGTTGGTGGTTTTATTCAAGAGTTGGAGGAAAGAGTGGAAAAATATGAGAATTTACTATAGACAGAGTACTCAGAAATAGTTGAAGAAGAGTTCTTTGTTTATAAGGCTGAATTGGAGATTTGGTATAAAAGGGAAGAGGCTAGGTTGGCACAGCAAGCAAATTTGAAATGGTTGATTGATGGTGATCAGAATTCAAATTTTTTTCATGCTGTGATTACGTAAAAAAGGTGTAACTCTTGTATAAATTCAATGGTGGTTCCTGATGGTTCGGTGTTGGAAAATATGCAGATGGTCCATAATGAGGCTGTGAATTATTTTGAGCAATTCTTGAAGCAAAATAGTTTTGTGCAAAGGTCAAATCTGGACGGTCTTATCCATTCAGTGGTTTTTGAGGTGTCTATAGGTCGGTTGAGGGAAGGATTGACTGAGGAGGAGGTTTATGAAGCTAGTTCTTCTATTTCTGTGAATAGTAGTCCGGGACCAGATGAATTTGGGTCTTTTTTCTATATTACCTATTGGAGGATTATTAAAAATGATGTGATGGATGCGGTAAGAGAATTCTTTAGAGGTGATATGTTGCCTCGATATTTTTGTTCCGCTTACATAGTGCTTATTCCTAAAGTAAAGGATCTTCTATCTTTTGATAAATTTTGGCCGATAAGCCTTTGTAATGTAATCTATAAAATTTTCTCCAAAATCCTTGTTGGTAAGCTTTCGTTGGTGATGGGTGATTTAATATCTTTAGAACAAGGTGCTTTGTGAAAGGGAGGAGTATTTTTGAAAATATAATGTTTGCTTAAGAAATGACAAAATTTTTACATAAGCGGGTGAGAGGAATATAATGCTAAAACTTGATATGAGCAAAGCATATGATCGAGTGGAGTGGCAGGTGGTAGATCAAAATTTTCATGCTCTTAGTTTTCCAGACTGGTTTTGTAAGTTGATTCAGAATTTTATTTCTACACCTTGGTTTTTTGTCATGATGCATGGCACGTATAGAGGTTTCTTCAAGTCAAAAAGGGGCTTGAGGCAAGGGGATCCGTTGTCACCGTATATTTTCATCATCATGGAAGAATTTTTTTTTCTAAATTAGTTCAAAAAAAGCTATCTGAGAAGCGATATTTTTCGTTTGCACATCCGTGTGGTGCACCTATTAAATCACATTTAATGTACGCAGATGATGTTGTTATATTTGCTAATGCTGTAAAAAAATATGTTAGACAGATAATGGAGGTGATTAAGGAGTATGAAAACTGGACTAGCCAAAGGGTGAATAAAGATAAATCTGCTATTTTTTTTTCTCAAAGAAGTTGGGTGTTCTGAGGAAGGGAGAAATTCTTCAAGAAACTGGTTTTAGTGAAGGTAAATTTTCTTTTACGTATTTGGGTGTGCCAATAGTGGATGGTAAATTGAAGGGCTGTCATTTTGACCCTTTAATTCAAAAAATAAGTAAGAGAGTTGACGGATGGAAAAGTAGACTGTTGTGTCAAGGAGGTCATTTAGTTTTTTTGAGACATGTGTTGTTGAGTATGTCATTGCATCTGTTAGTTGCTCTAAATGTCCCAAAACTGGTGATAAAAAATACAAGGTATGTTTGCTTCTTTTTTTTCTGGAGTTTTAAGAATGGAAAATAAAAAATGAAATGGAGGGCTTGGAAGAAATTGTGTGTTCCTGTAGAGGAGGTGGGCATAGGAGTAAAAGACATTTAGGAAATGCAACGATCTTTATTCGTAAAGTTTGGTTGATATTTATTAACTCAAAATTCTTTATGGGTTAAATTTTTTAGAGCTAAATGTGTGAAAGGAGGACATATTGCTCTTTGCAGATCTCATGGATCGGATTCTTCCTTTTGGAGGAAAGTTCGGTAGGGTATGCCTGATCTGTTAAGTAAATCTAAGTGGAAGGTTAGAGAAGGAGATGTAAATTTGTGGTATGATAAGTTTCTAGATTTGAGACCTTTGTTTGTAGAGTGTCCAGATGGTGCACATTCACATATCAGATTAAAAGATTTAGTTATCAATAATGTGTGGCATGTGGAAAATTTGCAAAGGATTCTGGGGTATAATAAAGCGGAAGAAGTGATGGAAAAGGTGGGAAATCTTAGAAACTCTTCGGACATACTACTATGGCTCTCGAAAAAGGGTGGTTACTTTAATACAAAGCCCGCATGGGATGTTATCAGAGTTAGAGCTCCAAAGTTTGAGTGAGCAAAGTGGGTTTGGAATAAATGGTTACCGAAGAAAATTGTTATCTACATGTGGAAGGCCGCTTTTGAATGCTTAAGTGTTGATGAAAAGGTGAGAAGGGTGGGGGTTTCGCTTGCTTCGATGTGTAATTGTTGTGAGATGAGGCAGCCAGAAGATATGGAACATGTGTTAAATAAGGGAGACCTTGCTACTGTGTTTTGGAGGAAGGTTTCGGTGGAGGTTGGTGTTCCTTTCCTTAGACAACAAAGTTGGGAAGAAGAGTCCAAATGTGGTTTAATAGGGCTTCCAAATTTTCTCAATTGGGATCATTGATGGGTTTGATTCCTTGTTTAGTAGTTTGGAGGCTGTAGAGAAGGAGATGTATGGTTAGAATGGAGGGGAAATTAGAAAGTAGTACAGATGTGTGGATGTCCATTAAGTATTGGGTGGGGGTTTTAAGCAAGAACATGACAGGATTGACTCAGTTAAAGAATGCTGATTTTCAGATATTGCAGAATCTAGAAGTGCAAATTGTGAATAAAAGAATTAAAACTATGCAATGTGTGAGATGGCTAAAACTAGCGCAAAGGAGGTTGAAACTTAATTTGGACAGGAGTAGTTTGGGGAACCCAGGGCCGACAGGTGGTGGTGGCATCCTTGTAGACCATACAAGTTCTTTTGTGTTTGGTTTTTCAAATTATTTTAGTTCTTGTTCAAATAATGAAGCTGAATTGAGAGTTGTGTTGGAGGGAATAAAGATTTGAAAACATTTGGGCTATATTAGCATTGATATTAAATGTGATTCGAAGATTGTTGTAAATTGGATAAGTTCAAGTAGGTGCTCCTTCTGGTATTTATGAGATTTTTGGGAGCAGCTGATTGGTTTATTGGAGGGAGTAAACTTTTCGATAAAGCATTGGTATAGAGAAGGAAATAAAGTGGCAGATGCCTTGGCTCGTCAAGGTGTTAGGGAGAGGAATAGGTTGTTTACAAGTAGTAGTCAACTCTCTAGAGTTATCAATGAGTTGAATAAATTAGAGAAGATGGGTACGACTTATATGAGGTATGTTTAGCTGATTTCCTGTTGGTTTTGGTCTATGCTTTGTGTTATTTATCTTTTGTTTGTTTTGTTCTGTGATATTTGTTTTGTACGTCCTTTTTTGTTTTGTTTTGATTGGATTTGTAATCCTGTTTTAGCTAGATGTTGGTGTTGTTATTTGGGAGACCTTTAAAGTTTTGTCTTTTATTTCTCCATTTGATTATCTTGTAACCCTGATATTCCTCCGTCAAAAGTGAGGGTTTATCAATAAATAAATGGAGGTACCGCCCTTCTTTAAAAAAAAGGAAGAAGAAGAAGAAGAAGAAAAGTGATTAATTGAGGAGGAGAAGGGGAGCAGCGGTGAGAAACAAGTGGACATTGGGAATTGGGAATTGAAGAATATGAAGAGGAGGAAGTAGGAGCAGCTTATGGAGGGCAGATGAGATGATGGTTGAAGCCTCCAGTACCCCATCTGCATTAACTAGATAAATAAAGAAGAAGAATATGATTGGGTAATTGGTGATAGAATGGATGGAGGAGACCGGACAAGGCAGGGAACTTATTTATAGGTAGGCACTGCACTCCCCATTCTTACATTGCTTTTGCTGTCATAAATTTATTGATTAATTTTAATTAAAAATCAAAAAATGAGAGTATGAGTGGGTTGTGTATTAAACTAACTCATATATTCATGTTTTAGAAGTGTTGCACAGACAGGGCTTGGCCTAAAACAAATATTAGAAATTACTAAATTCCCAAAATATAATTAATTATCTACAAAATGTTTATTAAAAAAGCTGCACTTGAATGCACCTGGGATCGCCCATGTAATTTCACAATATTCTAATCCACTTCAGTTAATTAGAAATTTATTATGTACTAAATTTATTTAGTGTTGTATTATGTTCTCAATCGTTTGATGTTATGCTTCAAGTATTTGGATATGTTTAACACTTATTATTGTCCTTCCCTTGTCGAATTGATAATTTTTTTTTGGACTTTTGTGCAAAGATCAAAGAAATAGAATTTTACTAACAATAAAAATTATGTAGAGCATAAACTAGAATCATATCCATGTGGTGGCTTAGTGTCATGGTCCAACTATTTTCACACCATTGTGAAGGATCGTGCGGCGCTAGTTAAAGCACTCTTGCTTAACTAGCCAGCCTATTGTTTACCAACATTCATCCACAAAACACTTCCATTAGCATTCAATCAAATAGCATTGGAAACTGTAATCAATTCATGAAAGACGTGGCAAGCAAGCAATGAACATTGAAGCAAACGTAATTCATTAACAACACTTCCATTGACATTGTGTGTTTAGCGAGGGAGGCAAGTAGGCTAAACACGTTGATAATAGCTAGTGAGTTTTACAATGACTGATAAACACTCACCCTCCCCTAAAGAGGTTTTTATGTATTTATCATCCTGGCGTTAGGAAACATCAAAGTGACCGAGGAATCATACTGCCTTATTTGGCATACAAAAACTCTACTAGTAGAAAGTAACCTTACACTAGTATTTACATGATGGAAACCCATCCCAAGCACACGAGATAAGCGGTCACGGGCAAGCATAATGCCCTGAACAAGCTTAGCTCATGACATTCTCCCCCACTTATGCGGTCAACGTCCTCGTAGACTTTAGCGGTAGGTACACTTCAAGTTTGTCCACGAACAATTGAATATCTTCCGCAGAAATCCAGCCAATTTCTTTGTCATCAAGGCATTTCCACTTCACTAGGAACTTCTGCTGCTTCTTCTTTAAGGATATGAACTTTTTATCTACAAGGATGTCTTCAACGTCATGTTTGTCAATTTGCACTGTCTTCAACTCTCCTATATTGGATTGACTTCTGCTCAGATCATTGGTGTCGGCATTGAACGACTTGCAACAGCTGACATGAAACTGTAGTTTCTCCCCTGATCTGCCCACTTCTTCATCTGCTTAGAAGCTTTCTCCAGATTGGTTCGAGCAAACTCTACATTCTGTCTCCATTCTCTAGTGAAGATGTATGCCCTGGGACTCTTTCGTCTGTACGACTCGCCCACTATATGAGGTAACAGCGGCAGTTGGCGTGTAACAAGCTCAAAAGGGCTCTTGTTGGTTGTTGAGCCCCTTTGGGCGTTGCCACAAAATGGAGCCACATCAAGTAGGTGCACGTCATTCTTCTAGTTGTCGTTGACAAAGTGGCACAAGTACTCTTTCAGGAGATCTCTGAATCTCTTCATTTCTCCGTCTGTCTGTCGGTGATAACTTGAAGAGATGTTAAGATGTAACTTGAATATCCTGAAAAACTCTATCAAGAAGTTGTTAGTGAACATTAAATCTCGGTCACAAATAATAACTTGGGGAACACCCCAATGTTTCACAATAGTCACAAGGAACAATTGTGTCATCTCCCGAACATTATTTCGGTGTGGCCATGAAAGTACCATACTTCTCCAGCTCCCCCTTGTCTTGTTGGCAAGTGAGACAAGTTTTGGTATAATTAACCACATCATCCCATGTGTGTGGCCAATAATACCTCCCCACTAGTTCTGTCATTGGAGTCATTCTCCACAAATACCCCTCAATGAACTTCTGGTAAAATCTAGTAGGGCCAAGAAAGGAATGCGACTCCTTCACCATTGTGGGGATCTTCCATTCTTAAATCATCCTAACCTTCTCCATACCCTTCCGGATATGACCTTGTTCAATCACATGACCAAGGAATTTGTTGCTTTGCTGAGCGAAAGAGAACTTCTCTTTCTTCATATCCAGACTGTTTCTCCTCAGCTTGTCAAACACCTTCCGTAGATGCTCTTCATGTTTCCTCTGAAACGACACTGATGCTCCCAACGGTGTTTTGGAAGGGCGAACATATCCTGCTTCTAATTCATCAAGTTGTTTCCCTAACTCTACTATATCTTGAGGTGTAATCCGACATGGCCCTTTAGAAGGTGGTTTCACTCTCGATAACAACTCGATCTCATGCTCCACAGTTCGTCGTGAAGACAAATTGTGAGGTAACTTATCCGGCAACACCTCCTTATCCTCATCCAACATAGCTTGGATGGTTGTAAGCTCCAACTCATGGCCTACTTATTTATCTACCACCACCGTGGCAACACGTGTCTACCCACCCTGATCCAATCCTTCATTGAGTTGTGTGGCTAAAAGGGACTTCCCATCGTATCCTTTTGTTGCAACAACTTGCACTATGCACGAGTGATCTCCCATCAGACATAGGGAACCAGTCGAAGGCATCAACACTGCCCTCATCCCCCTTAGGAACTCCATTCCTAGAATGATTGGAAAGTCATCCAATGACACCGCTGTGAAATTCGCATGACCTTCCCACTGTCTAAGCTTTACAGCCACTTGTTTGGCTACTCTCAGAGTAGGCTGGGCTACAGAGTTAACTGTTTTCATGCATATTGTATCCTTCTTTAAGGATAAGTTGAGTCTCCATGCTTTCAATTGCAAAAAAAAATTATGAGTAGCCCCCATGTCCACCATAGTGCGAGTACTCTTCCATTTATCCTCAAGTCCACAAACATTAACCCTTTTGCTCGTGTAATTTTCGGTATTTTTTCCTGCTTTTCCAATGCGCTCACCAGCCGCACTGAACCTACCCTTGGGGCATTATCCTCTTCCTCCTCGCTTTCCAACTCTTTTCCTAAAGTGGAAGCTTGTAAGGCATTGAGTAATCCCTTGTGTTAACACTCATTCACTCTGTGAGATCCACCACACAAGTAACACAAAATTTTACTTTTCCCCTTTCCATTGGGTGTGTTGAACCCTTGAGAAGACGAAGCTTCCTTCGAGGTTGATGATTTAGTGTTGGCTCCCCCACTCTTGGGTTTGCCTTTCTTAAAATACTTTCCACTATTTCCCTTCCCGCAAAACCATTTGGATGAAGCGGTATCATTACCAGCGTAGTTAGTCAAGCGTTCTACAGCAGCTTGTGTAGTTGACAAGTCTTGAACCCTTTGCTTATGACGTTTAGTTCTTGCCCACGGTTTCATCCCTTCAAGAAAATAGAACAACTTGTCCTTCTCTGACATATCCCGAATATCCAATTTTAAAGCAGAAAATTGTTTCACATATTCCCTAATCGACCCCGTATGCTTGAGATCTCACAATTTTCTCTTTGCATTATACTGAACATTCTCAAGAAAGAATTAGGCCTTAAGCTCTCTCTTCAAGTCTACCTAATTATCGATTACACAGCTTCCATTTTCAATTTCTCTGTACTTGGTAAGCCACCACAGTTTGGCATCACCAACCAAGTACATGGTCGCAATATTCACCTTTGCCTGTTCTGAGGCCATCCTCATAGTGCGAAAGTACTACTTCACATCAAACAAGAAGTTCTCTAACTCTTTGGCATCTCTGGCATCCCCATACGTCTTGGGTTCTGGTACCTTGGTCTTACTAACTCCCGAAGTGTTGGAGTTCCCTATAGCAAGAACCATTATATTCACCTTTGCATCCAGATCAGCCATCCGCAACTGCAAAGTTTCAATCGTGTGGCGAAAGTTCTTCGACATGTTACCTATCAAATATGCTTGATGTTCTTGTGATCCTCTCACTTGATCAACAAGTTCTCTCATTTGGGCCACCTCCGCGGCCACAGTATTGGTTGTTGTCTCAACTTGTGCTTCCAACACACTGATCCTCTCAGCATTGTTTGGTGCCATGGTCACTTACCAAATCTTTCCAAATCCAACAATGAAGGTAATCGAATTCACGTAGTAACTCAACCTGGGGCTTTGAAGCCAAGTGTTACAAACTTAGCTATGATACCAACTGTCACGGTCCGATTATTTTCACACTATTGTGAAGGGCCATGTGGTGCTAGCTAAAGCACTCTTATTTAACTAGCCAACCTATCGTTTACCAACATTCATCCACAACACTTTCATTAGCATTCAATCAAATAGTAGTGGAAATAGTAATCAATTCATGAAAGTCGTGGCAATCAAGCAGTAAACATTAAAGCAAACGTAATTCATTAACAACACCTCCGTTGATATTATGTATTTAGTGAGGGAGGCAAGTAGGCTAAACACGTTGACAATAGCTAGTGAGTTTTACAATGACTGATGAACACTCACCCTCTCCTAAAGAGGTTTTTATGTAATTATCATCCTGACACTAGGAAACATCAAAGTGACCAAGGAATCATACTGCCTTATTTGGCATACACAGACTCTACTAGTAGAAAATAATCCTATACTACTATTTACATGATGGAAACCTATCCCAAACGCACAAGATAAGGAGTTACAAGCAAGCATAATGCCCTAAACAAGCTTAGCTCGTGACACTTAGCATAATGACAAAGTTTATCCATCCAAAAGGTTTACAACTCTATTTAATGTCTAAATGGTAACAAATGAAAACCATTGAATTTGACACACCATTTATAAAAATAAAACCCGTGAACAAGATTTTGATTTATAAATCATTAATATTTTATTTTTTAAATTTATATTAAAACAAACTTTCATTTCTAATAGTATTTCATGTAAAAAGAAAATACAATGAACAATGAGTTTTTTTCTTTATTTATATTTTGTAAATAAAAATCCATGATGGAAATGGAAAATGTTTAGTTGGTGGGTCATCGTTTAGGAAAAAAAAAAAAAACTGAGGTTGATCTTCAATTCATTTACTTCCTTTTTTTACTATAAATATAAATCCGTCCATTTACAAAGATGTGAAATATTTGATCCCTGACACGTGTATCCGATGGATAGTTGGATAAATAAAGGCATATAAAGACGGAGTCAATTCGGTTTTTTTTGAGCTAGCATGGAAAAAATAATTTTAATACTTCTAGAGAGAATAATATTTGGGGTTGTGGGAATGAACACCGTGTTGAATATGCAGCGTTGTGTGTACCAGGAGAGAGGGCTTGGTGAAAGTGGAATAATGCAGCAGGGCCTCCTTCCTCACATTTTCCACCTCTCCAATCTCTTGTGTTCCAATGAACCATTTTCCACAAAATCTGCCCATCAAATACCACAGAAAAAATCCCAATAAACAGGTTGGGCAGGTTTACAATTACTTTTAGGTTGTTTTTATTTTTTTGTTTTAAAATAATTTTTTAATATAAAAGTAAAGCCAAATTTGTTGAAATATTAAATAAAAATTAAAATAAATAAATTGTATTTTTAAATGGATGCTTAACGGGTACTTGTTTATCAAACAGACGGATTTAGATTTATACATATAAAAATCTTTTGTTTTTTTGACAAACTAAGCAAGGAAATCATATATATATATTATTACCACCCCATAGCCATTTATATCAAGCACATAATTCATGATTAACATATAATTAATTCATAATTGTCTATAACTTTGTTTTTGTTTTATTATTTAACATCTTAAAATATTTCTAACAAACATTAAAAAAAGTTTAATTGAATTACAAAAAATAAATAAGTAAAATAAATAAATAAAAAGCTTTGTAAACAAATTAAGTGAAGGCATATTTCAAATGCATTCTCTATGTGTGAGGTGTGTGTGTATAATGACCATACATAAAGAAATTTCTAAAAGTTCATAATTTTTAAAAAGGTTTTTTTAGGGAAGATGGGCAAGAGGTATTTTAAGATTTTTAAATTGAAGAGAAAATATAATTAAAAAATGTCTAACCTTTTCATAAGTAATAATTTGCATTCGTGTGGTCAATAAATTCATTGTGAGATAATCATCACAATATTTTTTCGCAAGTAATATGTCATGTGTAGATTAATTGAGTGTTTCACACAGTCAATCCCATCAAATATAGGCACATTCAACTTCATTTAAAAAAAAAAAGTTATTGGGATAGTATTTTTCTTATGAATATAAGTAGTAGAAAAAGAAAACAATGATTAGAGTGTGAACAAGTAGACTACTATGACCAAATTTTTCTTCATGGCCTCATGATTCCACTATGGGGCCATGAAATTTTTTGGAGTGCAAGATAAGGACATGCAACTTTGGAAGGCATTCCAACCATTAGGGGAACGTATAGACTATTTTGTTGTTTCTAAGGTCTAGAACTTCCAACTCCAAACAATTGACCAAAGATTGTGGCACTTTTCCTTCTAGTTGATTGTTATTCAAGCCAAGATTTCTTAAGGAACTGTCCTTTGCAAAAGTGTTAGGAATGGTACCATTAAATTAATTCATACAAAGATCTAAAATTGAAAGAAAATGACTAAAGTTTCCCAAACATGGTGGAATCATATCATCCAAGCTGTTGTTGGATAAATTGAGGACTTGAAGGGAACTCACATTACAAATCAAAGATGGAATCTCTCATGTCAGTTGATTATTTGACAATAAAAAGACTACCATGGAGGATGGTGGAATTTGGAGTGATCCTTGAATCATGTTGTTTTGAATATTAAGATACTTTAGATTCTTCCAAGGAAGATTTTCATCCACATGTGTCAAAAAGTTATGAGAAAGATTTAAAAATGTCAAGGAATTATTCCACATGTTGAATGCCCATTTTGGGATCTCTCCAGAAATTTTGTTGGCAGATAGGTCCAACCATTCTAGATTCTCGAAGCCTCTAAGATTTGGAAAATCACTTATGTTGCAAGAGGATAAATATAGTTCAGTCAAATTGGGGAAGGAAAGGTTGATGTTGTCAGTTATTGTCCATGACAAATTGTTGTTTGAAAGATCAAGAACCTTAAGGTGTTTCACGTTTGAGAAAATCTCAAGCTTTCCACCGATTTTAGACAGGTTCAAATTTTCTAGGTTCTCTAAGCCTTTTAGATTTGGAAATTCACTTATGTTGCAAGAGGACAAATGTAGTTCAATCAAATTGGGAAAGGAAAGACTAATGTTGTCTGTTTGAGTCAATGACAAATTGTTGTCTAAAAGACCAAGAGACTTGAGGTTTTTCAAGACAGAGAAAAATTTGAGCTCTAAGATGCCACCAAAATTATTTGATGAAAGATAGAGATATCTTAGGTTGAGAAGCTTGAGGATTGACTTTGGGATGAGACCATAAAGCTTGTTGTGTGATAAATATATGGTCACAAATGAAAAAGATTGAAACTCAAGAATGGGACCAGCAAGTTGATTATGACTTAGATCTAACCATAGCAAGGATGACAGAGCAAACAACCAAGATGGTATTGTGCCACAGAGAGAGTCATTACGTAAGTCGAGGCATGTGAGATGTGAAAAGTACATACTTGGTTGAGAAGGAAGAATGACACCCTAGGTTATTACTAGAGAAGATAAATACTTGGAGTTGTGACAGGTTGGATATTAATTATGGGAATTCAACACGCGAATTGTTATTTGAAAGGTGCAATTCTGTGAGTTGGTTGAGGCTATAACCAAGGGACACAAGAATTGCACGAGATAAGTTGCAACTGGAGAGACCAAGATACTTTAGGGACTTGAGATAGCTCACTTCTCCGAAAAATCTAGTATTAGACAGATCCAACCAAGTGAGGGAACTGGTGTTGTAAACAACATCTGGAAGATGACCGGTGAGGGATGGGTTTGAGGAAAGATTGAGCTTCACTAGGTTTGGTAGGCTGAGAATATTATGGCTAATAGGAAGTTCTCCTTGCAGTTTACAATGCCAGAGACTGAGAGATGTGAGAGAAGAAAGATTCACTAAGGAATTAGCAGGGGTAGCTCCAGACATGTTCACTCCGTCAAGAAATAGCTCTTTGATTTCAGTCAGATTGTGAAGGAGCCTTTTGAAGCTTTGAGGTTCATATCTCAGTTCACCATCGGAAGAGAGATCAAGGGAAATCAATTTGGAAAGGTGGGATAGCTCGGTGGGAATGGGGCCTACAAATGCAGACCAGGAGAGGTTGAGATGGGTCAAATTGGTAAGTTGGTGCCCAAACTCGGCTGAGACAGGGGACAATTTGAAGTCATTGAGAGCGAGATTGATCTTACAGAGATGGTGAAGGGAGAAAAGGGAGTTGCTGTTGCTGCTACTATTATGACTGGCGAAGACGGTACCCTTAAGAAAAAGCTAGCTACAGCTAAGGTCAAGCACAACGACGTGACCGGTGACCCCATCACAAGTGACTCCATCCCAGTTGTAGCTGTAGACACCTTAATTTTTACCAGGCCTTCCTAAAAGACCTAGTGATTATAAAATTGACTTTAAATCCGATTAAAGCTTCGGTTGTTTCAATTTTGAGTATTTTTCAAAATTAGAGTCACATTCTCAAAATCGAGGTCATTATAATCTTATTATTTCAAATCGAGTCCCGGTATTCTAGGAAAGTTTTGAGTCCTCTCCGCACTGAGCTTTTACAAAAATTCTTTAGGTGCAAAATTAAGTTTCTTTCTTTATTCAAGGATCACAAAATAAACCAAAAGCGAGCATTCTTAAAATAAATCCTTTCGGTTTAAAAGTCAATTTCATATTAAGTCCCAATGATCCAAATGAATTTTAGATTCTCACTCGTAGTCAAGGTCCTCAAGTTTAGTCTTTTATTTCTTTCACTTTTGAGTTGGAAATCATGCTAGATGCAAAATTAAAGATCCCACAAATAACCCCCTCCTTGGATTAGATGTTGTTTTCAAAGTCTAGGTTTCATGTTGAATTTCAAAATTAAATCATGTTTGGTTTAAAAAATTGAGTCTTAGATATAAGGATTTGAAAATTTTTAATAGAGTGGGTCCTTTAAGAGCCTAATGCTTTAGTCAGGGTTTTAAAATCATTTTTAATTATCGGGTCTTTCTTAGGGACAAAATTATCTAAGTGTGACATGGAATTGCAGTTGAAATGTTAGAAAGGTGAGGTCACATTTTATTAAAAAGGGAGGGGGGCAAATGTACAATTGAAGTGCTAGGCGCATAAGTAGTGTAGGGTATAAGATGGAGTGCACATAAATGGAATTAACATGACATACATATCAAAAAATAAAAATAAAAATAAAATCACCAAACACAGGAGTACACAAATAATGGTTGCAGGAGGAGCAACCCAGGTTTACATTCATGTAGAAAATGACAAAATACAATAAAATAGAAAAAAAATATATATAAAATTCATTAAAAATGAAGATGCCAAGCCCTCCACTGCCAAGCTACCACTTGGAGTGTTCTCCCTCAAAGCCACTGCGCACAAAAAAGCCACCAAATCAATCTGTTGGCAGAAAATTCAAGAAAATAAAATAAAAATCAAAGAGTGGAATCGTACGTGGGAATGGTTAAAAAGGAATTATTTCCTACCGAGTTCGTTGGTGGGAGAAATTGGTTAGCAGGAAAGGAATTGGCGCCAACATCATCCCACCACCTCCCTATAAATAGGGAGGTTCTTGGCACTGTAGGAAAGGAGGGAGAAACAGAGCAAAACCCTGCAGAAATTGAGAAGAGAAAATAGAGTAATTAAGAGTAGAGAGGTTCTGCCAATTTTTTTTTAAAAAAAAGGGAGAGCAAAGAGAGTTCAAAAATCCACAGAGAGAGAGGGGGGGGGGGGGGGGCTCTGTAAAGAGTTCAGAGCACCAAGAGCTACAATTCAACCTCAAGACTCTGGGCAACGTTCAGTAGCAGAGCAGAGAACCTTCCACCTCAGAACGCCCGCACAGACAACCTAGATAGAGACCAAAGAAGAAGAAAGGAGGAGTGGGAAGAAAAGGTAAGAGTGCAGAACTCTCACTTCCATTTTGTTCAATTCATATAAATTGTGTGTGAGTGCAAGTGCAGGTGTCCCTGGGAGTTTTAGGTTCTCACTTGAATCTGGATTCAGGTTCCCTAAGGTTCAGACCTGAACCTGATTTGAACCCCCCTGGACTTGAGCTCTATTTTGAACCTTTGAATCGGATAGTTAAGCCCGAACCTGAAGCTGTGACCCAAACCCAAACTCGGGTTTTAACTTCCCATTAGGACTCAAGTCTTGACCTCTACCCGAACTTGGGTCCGAGTTTGAAGCACTCCTGCGTAACCCACCAATTCTTCTTTGTTTTAAGAGCAAGCCCATCGTCAAACTTTGAAACCTAACCGGGCTAGGCCATTTCTAACTTAACTAGGCTTGTCTGTTCTGATCCAGCCCAGCGGTGAACAAGGTCCATTTGAAAGTTAATTTAGACCCACTTTAAAATTTTGCCTCGGGTTGGGTTTTCAAAAATTTACTCGGAGCCCATTTAAAATTTTACCCTCGAGGCCCGTTTTGAAAAGTTAACCTTGTTTTAAAAATCAAATCTCGGGCCGGTCCAGTTGTCAACTCAAGCCCATGTTAAAATTTTGTCCCAAGGCCTATGTTCAAGAAAAGGGATTAACCCAAGCCCATCCTCACAAGTCCACACACGTGATCCATATGCGTGTGACTCTCGCCTGGGTTGGTCTACTGAAACTCATTCGAGTTCATCCGAATTAACACATAGACACTAGCTAAGTTAGACTTGAAAAAATGGATAAAAATTCATTAATCTGAACCGCATCCAACCCATTTTGACCAACTTATAATTATCCGTTTACTAAACGAGTTGAATATGATTTTTCATTTTCATATCCACCCCCTTAGCGGGTTGGGTCAGGTTTATTCAGCGGATATCCGTCAACCCGTTTACATTAGTAACTTAGGAAAGCCCAACAAGCTATAGCTAAAGTCCAAAGATTCCAAACCCAGCCAGCCTAGTGAGCCCACTGCCCAAGTGCCCACGACGGTGTAGCCCACATGCCCCACTCGGCCCCTCCCACTCAAATCCCAGGCCAACCTGCCCAACCCTAATTCCCTAATCACCTAATTCCCACAGCCCTATTCAATTCAAGTCCTAGTTGCCTACTGCCCTATTCGATTCTTGATTTGAGCATGACAAGCGTCTCTATTCAGAGAGCCAGCACGAGAGGAGAGAGTGACTGAGTGAGAGACCCTTCATTCTAGCCTTCTTCTTCGACCCTTCGAAGCCCTTTGGCCTTTGTGAGTTGGTCTTCCACACTGTGAACGAGTAGGAGCCCTTTGCAAGTTCGTCACTTCGTTAGGAGCTTCACGAGTTCATCGTGGACATTTTCAAACTGGAAGGAGCTCCTCTCAAGCTTGTCTTTGAGCGTTTGTGTAGAGACCCAAACCTTTAAAAAACTGGATTTGTCAATGAAGGATCACATTCATCAATGAAGTCCTTCAGAGCCTCGTCGACGAAATTCAAAGGTTCGTCAACGAGAGAATGCCGAGGGGTTTTGAGAGGTTCTCGGGAAATACTCATCGACAAAATTCAGGGCCTCGTCGACGATTTTTGTGGTGGATTTGTTGACGAAGACGCTGCCTCGTCGACGAATTGGACCGGTTCAAAGGCTCTATAAATATCCCATTTGAGTTGCTTAGGAGCTAAGATTTATCCAAAAGCTCTCTCTCTCTCTCTAAGCTGCAAATCTCTCTCTCTCTCTCTCTCTCTCTAGGATTCTTCGTCGTTCGTCGTCTGTTTCCAAAAACGGAGGGTACTGCGTGGATAAGAAGAGAAAACTCTACAATTTTAGCGGATCGGATCATCGTTTCAGAGATTTTCAAGTTTCTCCCAAAAATCGAGGTAGAGATCTCATCTTAGTTTTGATTAGATATTTGGATAGTAGTCGAAGTTGTAGTAAGATTTTGCTCTGTGGTTTTAGGTTTTTGAGACCCCAGGTTGTCGATTTGGACAGTGTTCGTATGAAATTTCATTTCGAGTATAAGGTAAGGGGAATTTGATTACAACAACATTTTTGGAAAACTAAACCACTAAAAAGCTAGTTTATGTTATTATGTATGATTTAACCTCTTTATTTGCTAAATTCTACCGAGTAGAAATGCCGATTTTACAGTTTTTGGTAAAAACTAGGATTTCGGCGTATAATCTCCAAACTTTACAAAAATCAATTAATTGCATTTATACTATAGTACGAGATGCTCGAATCCTTTACTTATTCATTTTAATGATGTTTACTTGATTTCTATCATTTAGCGGGTTTTTGGATTAAACTTGTGTGATATATGTTGAAATGGGAATGAATGGATTTTCTATACTATTGATGTAGAATATGGGAACGAAGTTCCAATTTGTTATACTAAGAATGTGATAAACGGAGGCCAGTGATACACCGAGCTGAATCAATAAACAAAGAGAGGTAAACCGAGTGGAAAGGCGCCGGTTTGAACCAAATGTGATTATCTTAAGTTGTGAAAAATACTGGAATTGCACAGGTTATTGTTTTGCTATAAATTATATATATGATACTGGAACCACAACCTGTGACCAAAAGAGGTTGAAATAAACTTCAGTAAAAGGGGTTGAAAAATACTCTAGTTCGGGGGTTGAAATAAACTCCTAGGGCTAGGTATCGATGCTGGCAGTGCAACCCATACATGTGTAAAATCAATATGGGTATATCAGATGGTCGACCTGCGAGGACTTAGTAAGCTGCTGGTAAAAATAAACCAGGGTGCAGTCGGATCATAAAGATGCTCGGCTTTGTCTACACGAATAGGACACTGTCAGAGGCAATCAGTGCACAACCCGTGCCACGGGGAAAAATAGGCAATTGTCATACCAAACTGAAGTTGTTCTAATAGTCATATGCATGATTTAAATACTTTATGTGCAAATTAAATGTTATGTGATACAGTATTGTAATCAAATGTTTCAAACGTATGAGTTTGTTGAAAATATGCATGTATGCAGTCACACACTGTTGTAACTCCTTCTTCCTTACTGAGAGGTGTCTCACCCTATTATACAACCTTTGTTTTTAGGTCCATCAGTACGTCGGTCCTAGTAGCTAAAGGGACTAAGAAAATTATTTTTGGTCAGCTTGCGTAAGCATATGAATCTTGTAATAAACTTAGATGAAATTCCTTTTTGGAGGGTTGTAATAATGAGAATTTTTCTAAGTCCGAATTTATGCAAATCTATGGATGTATTAGTAAACTCTGGTATAAGTATAGTAATGGATGTTTATGTTTTTCCACGACATTTACATCATGATTATGTGTGATTTATACCCGTATGTCCCTGTTTAGGGCAGGTTGTTTCCATATCTTGAACATGTATAGGTATTTGGTATTAGTGAGTGACACTTGGGTCCATATAAAGGGTCGGGTCATTACAGTTTGTGAGCTTGTGAGTTCATCTACGTCGAAGTTTGAATTTGTAAGTATTCTTCTTCTTCTTCTTCTACAAATATGCTTTTTGCTTTCCATGTTCATCAGTTTTTTAGTATGTTTAGTAGCATTGTTTGGGATTTTCACTTTTTGTTTAACCTTAATGATGGGGAGCTTGAGGAAATCTCTCATTGGTGTTTGGATAATTATGGTGTTTTCTCTTGAAATTGATTCTGTACTCACTTGAACACATCTTATCATTTTTTTCATCTTGCCAATAAATTGTGGAGAGCTAAAGTTCCTTTAAAGTTTTTGACTCTATGAGTCCAATCCGGTTTTTGATAATGACAAATCACTTGATATTTGATCTGTGCATTAAGTTTGTGAACAGGACTTACACTGAGCATGCATGGAAAGATAATGGGTCATGGACGCCATAAAGTAAAGCTAATACATATTAGAAAGTACCATGGAATTCAAAGAGTATGAGAATCAAGATGTAAGCGGCAAAGTTCAAGAATGTCTTGGGAATGGGTATTTAGAACTCATGTACCTACATTTTCGTATGATTTATCTTAAGGCTCAATACAACTTATAATGATTTTAGGATTCATGCATTTCATGTACATCATTAGAGTACTTACATGGGCTTAGAAATGTGTTTAAAATCATGGAAAACTTGTTGTATAAAAGACCCAAGCAAAGAATTAAAGTAGAATTTTAAATTGGAAATGAATATGTGTGAAATAGGAGACTTCGGTAGCTTGAAGTTATCCTCAGGCGATTGAAGAATTTCTTCGGTAGCCTAAAGATCAAGTTTGGTAGCCTGAAGAATTAAATGGAAAAGACAGAACCTGTCAGAGGTACCTCGGTCGCCTGACATTGGAACCTCAGGCGCTTGAACTCGCGGAAAAACCTAAAAATCAGTTCTTTATTAAAAAGACACGCGAGGTATCTTATTGATCCAATAGCTGAGATCAATCCTAAGGGTAATATACTATATATTATGAATATCTAAACCCTAGAACAAGAGTAAGGCACACAAAAAAGAGAAGAACACACCTTATTGCAAGTTTGTTGATTATCTACTCTTAGTACTATTCGTTTGCCTATACATCAATCTCATATCTTCAAACTTGGGCAAATCAATTCAGATTTTCAAAGGGAACTTGTTTACTCTACTGTACTTCAATCTAGTATTGAGGTTTGATCTTTCAAGCTATTAGTCTTGTGATTTTTACATATCATCTCATTGTTTGTTCTTGATTAGTATTGAAAAGTATTGATCTTGAGTGTGCCTTTTGTACAAAAATTATTTTTCTAAGAGATCATTACTTGAGAAAGTTTATCTAACTTGGTAGATTAAATTTTGGTTCAAGAGCATATAAATATACATATATTTTCTCAAAGGACTTCTTATTGAAAAACCTAGTTTTGATTAAAAGAGTGATCTTGAAAGTATCTTTATATATATCAAGCTATTTTAAACATGATCATTATTTGTTTTATGTTGTGTGACTGATTGAAAAGTTTGATTCAAGTGTGTGGTTTCTAAAAGGATCTATCTTTAGATACATTAGAACTTGATTTAATATCTTTGACACTTATAACTATAATTTTAATTGAGGGATATTTTCCTGCAAATTAATATACTCAGTTTTGTGGTTGAGTACTTGAAATAGAACTTTGTAATTTTGATTGAGTGTATATTTAAGACAAAGTTTTTGCCAACAAGTTCACTTCAATTATATAAGTGTGCATTTTTGTAAAGTGAACCAAGAATCCTAGATTATTCCAAAACGTTTTGAATTTATCTTTACTTGAAAGTTTTGGTTAAAAAGGGATTTGTGTGTTGAGGCATATCATACATAAAACGATTTTATCATTTTCATTCATTCACGAGCTTCAAGTTATATCATATGTCAATGTTTTAGGAATTTGAATTGTACTCACCAGCTTTTGTTAGAAGCATTGTTTTTGAGTGTATTTTCTAGATTCTATTGCATACACGGTTCGGTGTGTGAACCGGTGTGAGAGGAAATAATTGTATCTCTTGTAAGCAGCAGAGTAGGAGGAAGCTGTGCCTCTTGTAAGCATCGGATTGTAAGGGAAGTTTCGTCCCACTTTAAGGAGCAGGATTAGTGAATCCTTGAGTGGTTGCTCAAGGCGAGGACGTAGGCAAAGTAGACTGAACCTCGTAAAATCGTGGTTGCATTCTCTCTTCCCTTATTTTTTTTTTAATTTTCTGCATCGTATTTCAATTTCCAGCTTGCTTGTGTATGTTGAATAATTTCACATCAACTTGATAAGTGACTAGTTAAACTTAGATATAGGGATTGATTGGTAAATAGGTTTCAAAGAATTTTTTAAAATGCTCAATTCACCCCCTCCCCCTCTTGGGATTACACCTTAATCAACAAAAGTAAAGGTGTTGTGTAGATCACCATTCTTGATAGGGTTAACAGCAATGATTTGTTGTAGCCTTGCAGGTTGAGAGAACTTATTAGGCTTTATGTTCAGATGTTTGTGTCATGTGAAGCTATGGTAATAAGGATCATGCTCATTTATTCTCAGTCCTGTGGCTTGGTGTCTTTGGAACAAGATTTTTGGCCTGTTGGGAAGTGTTATGGGTGCCCTTATTCTTTGGAGGATTTCTTGGTGGTTGAATTTAGAGATTTTGGAAGGCGTGTAATTCTACTTTCATTGTTATTTTGGTTATTTGGTTGAAGAGAAATGCCCATATTTTTTGAGACCATGGGTCTTCTATGGACTTGATTTGGGACTGGATGCTCAATACAAGGTGTTTTGACATTACTGGTGTTGCTGAGAGTCACCATGATCGATTGGCTCAAACCTAGTTTGGGTGGTCTTCTTGTATTAGCATTTTCTATTTCTTTTCTTCTTTTAAAAAATTTCGCTTTTTACAATATCATGTTTTGGTACATGTTTGTTAAAATTTCCAAGTGGTGATTAGTTTCTAATTTTTTTGTTATCTAACCTCTTGGTCAACTGGAAAACAAAGGCAATTTATTACTAATATTATTCTATATTCTAAATATAAATCCATTTTCTCTTTAAAAATTTATTCTTTGGCTTTCTCTGCTTTGTTAAATGGAGCCAAAGGTCTTATTTTGAAGAATCCTCAATTTGAAATGTCATCATTTAGGCATTTCCATGGGCATAAAGGCAATGTGCCTTTCGAGTGCAAAATTTTTAAATGGAACTAAAAATCTTATTTTGAAAAATTCACCTTTTGGAACATCATGTTTTCTTGAATGAAGCTTGTTAAAATGCATAAGTGGCAAATTATTCTTTAGAATTGGCATTGTTGTGCCTTTTGATTGCGAAATTTTCAGAAATTTCTTGGGACTAATTTATTATGTTTGAGTTTGAGTTTCTATTTTGAGTTGGATTGGGACTAATTGATTATGTTTTATTGTTTACATTTTAACTTGCACAAATCAGGAGTTGTTAATTAGTATAAATGATAGAATGATTGATATAGTTACTAAAAAAATTAATACACAAACTAATCGCAACTTACCGTATACAACTTAAATTATTATGACAAAAAATAAATTATTAATAAAATTATAATTGAGAATGACGGATTATCCGCCCATCCGCCATGAATTATCCGACCCGAAACCGCTTAATCCGCCACTTAAACAAGTTGAATATGGATTATGATTTTTTCACTCGATAATCTACCTTATCCGCCACGGATAAACGAACCCGATCCGCTTTGCCAGGTCTAAGCTGAGTTGACTTGCGCGAGTCACCCTGACTCTCACTCACTAGGTGAAGACGAGTCGACTCATCTTCAACCCTAAACCTGAAATCCTAACGCTTGACTTGAAAACTGAGATCCTGATCTAAGCCCTCCATAAACTCTAAGCCAGAATCACCACTGCTAGAACTTGTCAACACTTAGATCATGACATTCAAAACACATTGAACATCAAATAAGGAAGCAAAATAAAAGGGAGAAAAGAGAAGGAAATTTATCTTTTCTGTTGGGTTTTTCCTTCGGAGTTTGAAAGAGTTTTCCCTTGAGAGCCTGCCTCTATCTCTCACATCAGAACGCTTCCTGGGGAGCTCGCGGTTCACCATTAGCATCTCTGAAGGACTCTGGGGTCATTCACATGTAATTGCAAAGGCTCGAAAAGGATTTTGTTGAAAACTAGGGCTTAGGGGGTGCATTTGCACTCAACAGAAAGCATTTGAAAGCGAACGGATGGGGATGTGAAATTTTCTTTAAGTGATCGTGGCGAGGTGAGATTGGGAAGCTGCAGAGCGATGGAGACTTCAGGGCATCAGGGAAGTGCGCTGGAGGATAGAGGAATGAAATTTGCGGCTAGGGTTTCTGAAGAAATAGAAGGAAGAAGAAAGAGAGAACATGGAACATTTGAAAAAGAGACGGAAAAATGAGAAAACACAAAAATGAGAGTTTAAGTATCTACGGCTTCCAAACCATAGGATCTCACCACGTGGCGTGTTCACGCCCATTCGATCACATAGTCATGCGTCACTCTTGGAGCTACACGATCCACATTTCTCATGAATGCCTCAGATCGAGCCACGGCCTTAGTTTGTGTGCACATAGTTTGTCACCCTTCGATCAAGTTGTCCTTCAACGATTGCGATTCACCCTTGTCAACAGTTCTGACACACTCAGTCATCACCGTTCGATCTCCGTAGCGTGTCAGTGGCCCATATCGTCTATGTTGGAAGCATTAAATTCTGCCAGCTCCTTCCAGTCACGCGTACCTATCTCCTTCACTCACTATGCGACACGTGGCCGCTTTGTCCCCGCCAACCGTTAGATCCTCATGCCTAACGGACGATTAGGATCAAGCCACGCCAAGGATCGTCACCCGCATGCGTGCCCCCACTCATGTTCCGCCACATGGCACCATGGCCTTGACTAGGCCTTAAAATGGTTGACCGCACCTGTTGACTAGGAATATATATATAAATAATAGATATAAAAAATAATATATAAAAAATACACAAAAATCACAAAAATATCAGAAAATCACAAAAAAAATCAGAAAAGCAGGGGAAAATTCCTAAAAATATTTTAAACCATTTTCTAGTTCCACCCTCACACACACACATGCCACTTCCCACGTACGCTTGCATGCATATTTTTATGCACTCACACGCATTCACATAGATGCACATTCACCCATTCACACGTACACATATGAACACACACTTCCACATGAATGCACATACATGCATATCACTTCCCACCTGCTCACAGAGTCACTCATTTACATGCGTGCATGCACGTGTGTGGCACTATCACATGCACATGCACCTAGGCACTCATATGCACCCAAATCCACATTCATGTGCATGCAAGCATGTACTCACACTCAACATACACATCCACGCATGCATTCACGTACACTCACTTGCGCATGCACGTACATGCACGAAGTCTCACACGTACACATGCGTGCATGCATTCATATACGCCCACATTCATTCACGTGTGCATCTATACATACATTATGCATCATTCAAGCATTCTAACATACACCTAAACACATACAAACTAACACGGAAGGCAATGCGTGTTCGCTGGTCTTGACTAAGACCTTAAACAGGTTTTTCCCCCTTGAACTGGTCAATGCTCAACCGGCTCCTCCCCCGGAACCGATTTATGCCGATTTTCTCCATTTCACATGTTTATTATTTAGATATCCAAAAAATTCACAAAAAATCACAAAATTCTTAGAAATCCCAAAAATATTTTCATACTTTAATTTCCATTGATTTTATTTGCGTTATTTTGAAGTTCGTGAAAAATATTAAAAAATCACAAAAAATCAAAAAAATGTTTTCACACATATAAAAATCACAAAAAATATTTTTAAGCCTAGAAAGTCATTTTCATCCCGAACAAATTTCAAAACCTCCCGGAATAGTGTAGTAATCCTAAAAAAAATTATTAAAAAAATTTAAATTAAAATTAAAATTAAAATTTTAAAAAATTAATTAATTAAATAATATAATATAATATAATAATAATAGATATTATGTAAAAGGGATAAGAATCAAACCTGAGATTGAAATCTCAGGTTTGATTTTAAAGAGAAGCCCAACGTCTACGTCTCTCTGTCTCTCTCACTTCTCTGTTCATTTCCTCCGTCTCTTCGTCTCCTATCTCCCACTCTCCTCCATCTCGTTTCCATTATTCGGCTGATCAAAAATCCAAAAATACCATTGGACTCTGTTCGTCGCCACTAACACTCCTACTAGAGCGGATCTGTCATGGGAGCGACCTAGGCATATCTCCTGGGGTAAGGCCAAATCTCAAATTTATCTCAATTTTTCTTAAACTATAAGCCCCATTAATGAAAAAAAAATTTCAGGAAACTCGTGGGGAGATTCTCTACAATCTAGCCGGAGCGGGTTTTCAAATTGGAGCTCTAGGGTATCAATCCTAAATCAGGGGTAAGTTTGATAATTTAGACTTTTCTTGAGCTATTTAGGGTATTCAAAACTTAGGAAAATTTTAGGAAAAGTTACTCTATGGATTGTGATGAATAATGATGAAATTTGAATTTCAGGGTTTCAGGGGTTTTTGAACACCTAGGGCATAGGTCGGGGTGTTATCAGGCTTTTTCAGGAATCAGGTAAGAGGATTAAGTTAATTTAGTAATTTTATGAAATTTGAATCAATTTAATTGTTATGTTTACATATATATATATATATATATATATATATATATATTCAAAATGGATTTTATAAACTTAGGATATATGGTTTGGTATTTTTAAATAAAATGAACGGTGGAAAGCTTGTTTGTTTATATGAATATGTTAAAATATGAAAATTTGTATGGATTATTGTATATCTGGATTTGAGAATTTTGAAATACTGAATTGTTTATGAAATAGTGAATTGTTTGAGAAATACTGGAAATGCTTGTGGAAATACTGGAACTATTTATAAAATGCAAGTGTTTGAACTAATGGCTAGTGGTCGGGTATTGTTTGATTGACCAAGGGCCAGGATTATTATTTGACGGTCGAGGGCCGAGTTTTAATTGATGACTATATACCGAATTGTATCTTGTGGCCGAGGGCTAGGTTTTTCGAATGATAGGAAATATATGTGAATTAATGTTTTAAATGGTGATTTCAATTATCTAAATTGCATTATATGCTTTAGGAGCCTTGGGGACCAGTTTATTGTGAGTACGGTACCATTGCCAGATATTTGTTATATGGCTGTGTGCACCCACACCTGTGCTGAGAGGTGTAGGGTGGCGTTGTCCGATTTGCCTACGTGAGGTGACTGCAACCTTGGGTAAGGGCAATCGGACCAGCAGTTGGAGCTGCATGTACCCGCGGAGTATGTTAGTGGAAAGTATATATGACTACTGAGTTGTGCCTCACCCCTACTTTACAAACTATCTTTTGAGGAAATCCTAGAGATCGGGTCTAGCGGGCTAGAGGAGTCGTGCTAATGGTGTAAATTTTATGTAGGTAGTGTGTACATAGAGATTTTATTTTTGTTTAGTTTTATGGGATGTAATTATGTGAAAATGGATATATTTGTGTATAAAGATAGTTAGAACTCTGGTAATGTAATTTGAGGATTTTATATTTTATTTTCGCTTCGTATGTGTGTTTTATATTTGATGAATGAGGTATCAGGTACATTGACGTCACTAAAGTAGCACTCCGGGCCCACGTGGTGGGTCAGAGTCGTTACAGGTGATATCGGAGCCTAAGTTTGCTAGGTTTTGCAGATTTTATAGATTGATAATTACCAGAGTATATGTTGAGATAAGATAGGGATAGGAGTGGATAGGTTAAGATGAGTTATAGTCTGGAAGCTTGGAGGCAGAAATCTATTGATAGACTTCTGTGATTTTTTGAATCAGTCGCAAGTTTCAGAAAACCATTACATCCATCGATGGTTTTGTTTCTAGGTTGAGGGAATTGAATTTAGGAAATTTAGGTTGGAATGTTAGGATGAGTGGGTATGTGTGTGAAGTTAATGTTAGTATGGAAATTTTTACCTCAATGGATTTGTGATAAAATTGGAGTATGAATTATTAAATTAAAACCCGTATATTATATCAATTCCATACTATCAAATAGTGCCATTGTATTATTTGATTCAGGTGAAACCCACTCGTTTGTATCTTGGGGTGTTTGTTAAACTATGTAGGTTAGGGGTTCAACTGTTAGAGACAGAGTTAGTAGTGGGCACACCGACAGGGTCAATGTTAATATGTTGCAGGGTGATTAGGGATTATCCAGTAGAGATTCAGAGGAGAGTGTTGCCTGCTAGTTTGATAGTCCTTGATATGCAAAGTTTTGACATTATTCTGGGCATGGACTGGCTAGCATCCAGCTACGCGAGCATTGACTGTCGTAGGAAGGAGGTGGTATTCAGACCTCCTGGGGGGCAGGATTTTGTATTTGTTAGGTCATGTGTGCGTTCGGCACCACGGATCCTTTCGGCTATTCAGGCAAAGAGGTTACTTTTGGGGGGATGCTAAGCTTACCTTGCAGTGGTAAAGGAAGCGCCAAAGGAGGAACTCAAGTTGGAAGATATCCCAGTGATAAAGGAGTTCTCTGATGTTTTTCTAGAGGATTTATTGGGGTTATTACCTGATCGGGAGGTGTAATTTGCAATTGATCTGATCCTCGAGACAACACCAATCTCCAAAGCCCCATATAGAATGGCTCCAACTAAATTAGAGGAGTTAAAGAAGCAACTACAGGAGCTTTTAGATAGGGGGTTTATCAAATCGAGTCGGAAGTCCTGCCTCTAGACTATAGAACACAACCTCAAATCAGTTCCTAACTCTGGTATTGTTTCTGCTGCACTCTAAAGTCTACAGAACCTAGCAACCTAGGCTCTGATACCAAGCTGTCACGACCTACTCATTTTCCATTTTTTTTTTATTTTTATAATATCAATATCACATATCCCATAATCCAGCTCAGCAGGTTACCATCCACCTGGACCCGTGGGTACCAGGGATAAAACAGAACATACAGCAGAAGCCTACGCAGCAGAAAGCATATAATTATATACATCTCATTATAACATGCATTATAACATACCAGAGTACTACAATCACTATCTCTCAGTATATACATCCCAAAACAAAATCTAGGGACTATTTTCACAAAACCTAACTATCCCTACCAAAAACTTACCCTTCCAAAGAGGGCAAACACTGCTCTAGATCAGTGGGGCTTTTCCCGCTCTCTTATTAGGGGCTCCTGAAAAATGTATAAGATTTAGGGGTGAGACACTTCTCAGTAAGGGAAATAAACTAATACTAGTGTGTGGCAACATGAGTAGACCGTGTTCTACATATACCATACATAACATATTCAATACTATTTATCAAATCTGGGAAAAATATAAGTATATATCAAAACATGGCAGAACATACTGCATTTTCATAAATATTTCTCATCTCATATCATAATAATAATAACATAAAAACATCCCTGGTAGGTTAGTTGGCTGTTGTCCTGTATTACCCCCACATGACTGGGTTGTGTGGCCCGAAGGCGGGACCTGACAATGGTTGGCCGACCACTGCCAAGTTAATAGTCTACTCTGTAGGTCCGATAAGTCTACCCAGATTGGTCCGTACACCAGGGGTGATAATAGCACACTTCTTGAAAATAACCACATCGACCATACAATCTCACACTACTCCGTACAGCGGCGTTAACACAGATATCATGATCACGAAGACCATGGACGCATAGTAACGATACCGTGCAAGTGCTAGCCTAAACCAAGCCAACCAGGTTCTGATATCATATACATATACTGAAACCGTAATACATAAATATCTCATATCATTTATTTTCACATCAATCATTTCATTTCCCATATATATACATGTATCATGAAAATCATCGGCCCGTACGCCGGTATTACACATTTTATCATAACTCGGCTCGTACGCCAGCTACACATAGCACAGCCCGTACGCTGACAAACCATAATCACATAGCACGGCCTGTACGCCGGCAAATCACATCTCATACCAGGGCTCATACGCCGGAAAATCACATCACATAGCACGGCCCGTACGCCAACAATTCACAGTCACATAGCACGGCCTGTACGCCGGCAAATCACATAAAAATCTCGGCCCGTACACCGATTTTCCATCATAAAAATCCGTACCATCCACATTCCCAGAAAATAGTATTTCACAACATTTTTACTCATGCCACACAACATATTTTTCACATATTCAACATACGAACATTTTCACAGTATTTTACAAATATAAAACATATATATATATATATATATATATAAACATATACATTTTCCATAAATCAAATGATAAGTATATATATATATATATAAGCATTTTCTCAAAAACCGAAATTAGTTTAGTTTATCCCCTTACCTGATTCCTGAACAGTCCCTAAGAAACTCTTCCCCGCACCCGCATGGTTCCTAACTCAACACCCTGAAAATGAAAACTCACAGAATAAAATTCTAGTATTTCAACGTGTATAACATTTCTTTTAACTATCATTAAGTCAAATTTGGCTTAAAAGCCTCACCTCAACTTAGGGATAATTCCCAACATTTCCAATAAACACATCTGGAAACGAAAACTCCCAATATTAAACTTTAATATTTTAACGCGTACAACACTTCTCTCAACTATAAAAAGTCTTACCCTGGATTTGGGATGATTTCCACCTTACTTTCACAGACGATCCGCTATGGCAGATTTGGAGAGAACTTCCCCAAGAGCGTCGTGGTGACTTCGGATTGTCGATCTGGTGAAGATCTGGCCTGAAATCGACTAAAGAAGGAGAGAGGACCAAAGAGGAGAGAGAGAGAGAGAGAGAGAGAGAGAGAGAGGAGATGAATTTCTTGATTTAGAAGATAAATCCGGATTTTTCATACTTATAGAACAGGGAAATTCGTCGACGAGCCTGTCCTTCGTCGACGAATTCTCACTAATTTCATCGACAAAAATTAGTCTTCATCAACGAAATTCAGTCGGCTCAAAACCCCCCTTTCGATATTTCTTCGTCGACAAAATTCAGTCTTTGTCGATGAATTCCTGAAGCCTTCATCGACGAATACAGGGGATTCATCGATGAAGCCCTAAAACTCCCTTTTTTTTTGTTTTTCCTTCCGAAATGCAATGTCTTCGATGAACGTGAAGCATTCGTCGACGAAGTCGACTACTTCCTTTTGTTTTCGGCCTCCATTTCCCTCTCTTTATTATTTAAATACCATTCTAAATTTGGGTCGTTGCATCGAGTGTATCGCCCTAGGGTGCATCGATGTTGTTTGTGAAGAAGAGGACGGGTCGATGAGGATGTGTATTGACTACCGAGAGATCAATAAAGTAATAGTGAAGAACAAGTATCCATTGCCCCGAATTGATGACATGTTTTGATAAGCTTCAGGGTACGTAGATTTTATTTAAAATTGATCTGTGATCTGGATATCATCAGGTGAAGGTTAGATCAAACGATGTACCGAAAACTACTTTTCGGACTCGGTACGGCCATTACGAGTTATTGGTTATGCCATTCGGGTTGACGAATGCTCCAACGGTATTTATGGATCTGATGAACAAGGTATTCTATGAGCACTTAGACCAATTTGTTATTGTTTTCATAGATGATATTCTAATCTATTCGAGAAGCCCTGAGGAGCATAAAGCTCATTTAAGACTAGTACTTCAGGAACTCAGGGAAAAGAAATTACTTGCTAAACTTAAGAAATGTGAATTTTGGCAAGAGCAGGTTACATTTCTAGGTCATGTGGTATCCAAGGAAGGGATTTCAGTGGATTCGAGCAAAGTGGAGGCTGTAGTTGACTGGGCAAGGCCGAAGAACGTGTAGGAATTCAAATGTTTTCTAGGTCTTGCCGGATACTACCGCCAATTTGTCGAGGGATTCTCCAAATTATTAGGGTCTTTGACACGACTCACGAGGAAGAACGTGAAGTTTGACTGGATCGACGAATGTGAGCAGAGCTTCTAGGAATTGAAGCAGCGTCTAGTCACTGCCCCAGTGTTGACCCTTCCATCAGGTGAGGGTGGATTTGTAATTTACAGTGACACATCACAGAAAGGACTTGGTTGTGTTCTAATGCAGTAAGGGAAATTCATTATGTATGCGTCTCTCTAGTTGTAAGAGTATGAAAAAAACTATCCTATGCACAACTTGGAGTTGGCAGCAGTTGTGTTTGCCTTGAAGATCTGGTAGCATTACCTTTATGATGTAAGGTGCGAGATCTTTACTGACCATAAGAGTCTCAAGTACTTCTTCACCCAGAAGGAGTTGAATATGAGGCAGTATAGATGGCTCGAGTTGATAAAGGATTACGACTGCACCATTAGCTATCACCTAGGAAAGGCGAACGTGGTAGCCGATGCATTGGGCCGGAAATCTAAGGATACATCAGCCTCAGCAGTTATGGCTTCTCATCATATCGTGATGGACCTAGAGAGGTTGGGTGTAGAATTGGTAGAAGGGAATCATCAGACATTCATTTCCAGTCTGGTGGTTCAACTGACTTTACGGAAGAGAATCAGAACAACTCCGTTGAAAGATGCAGAGTTGATGGAGATTGTAGAGAAGGTACTAGATGAGCAGCACATAAACTTTAATGTTGCTGAGGATGGAGTTCTCAGATTTCACACTCGATTGTGTGTGCCAGATGACGCAGAGATAAAGAGGACGATTCTGGGGGAAGCTCACCGCTCTCTCTATACTGTTCACCCAAGTAGCACGAAGATGTATAGAGATTTACGTGAAACATTCTGGTGGAGTAACATGAAGAGGGAATTTGCTAAATTTGTGGGTCAGTGTTTGATGTGTCAGCAGGTGAAAGAAGAACACTGACTCACTCGAAAAATGAGCTGCTCGAAAGTTATCCCAAGTATAGGAGTTATGTCGTGTAATACTCAGCCCAAGGGCTAGATCGTCTCCTCACGGAATGCGTTTTAATCTCAAATTTCACGTTCATCCAATCGAAAATAAAAATGCACTGAACTCGATTCAGATTGGGGATCTTAAGATTGTTCAATTTCACTTTTAACGAATTAAATAACACGTAAATTGAAATCCTAAAACTAGCATGCATTGAATTAAAGAATATTAATGGAAACTCTAGACTACTTAAGGAAACATTGAAACATGCATTAATTAAAAATGGCAACCTAGAACATGAAACTAAAAATACGCAATGGAAACTCAATCAAACACACACACGCGTAATAAAAATCGAACCTATAACGAAATTAAGAACTCGAAACAAAATCACAATTTAACGCAACCATGAACTTGAACGAAAAATTAACATTCAAAAGACAACGAAACACGAGAAGAATACGAGCTGGAATATAACCGACCCTAAACTAAGTCGAACTTTGACAAAAAAAAACACTTTTTTTTCCTTTTTGTATTTTAGAACCGAACCGGACTTGATTAAATAAATAACTTCAATAAATATTAAATACTAAAAAAACTATACTTCGTACTTCTACGAGTATCCAATTAAACAACAAATAAAAACAAATAAAAAGAACAAGATAAAAGAAAGAAAGATAGGGAAATCAAGAATAAGCAATTAAATAAGATTGTCAATTTTTCAATAAAATTTAATAAAAAAAAATAACATTTAACTTAACATTAAAAAAATGAAAAGAAAAAGAAAGAGAGAGAGAGAGAACCAAAAATCTGAGAGAGCCCGAGAGTCTTCCGCTGTCTTGCGCAACATCGTCTCCCACTGCTCCCTTCCATCCATAAACCCTTCTCTCCCATAAAATATCCTATTCCCCCTCTAATATTTTGCCCTGGCCGTGTCTCCTCTTGAGATAGGAGCATGGGCCATTTTTTTGGTGGCCCAAGACTCTTTGTTTCCTTAAGCATTGCACACAGCCCAGCACAGCAACGTCACTTTAAAGCCCAATTTCGACCCAGTAAACGTTCGAATTAGAAACAAAAAATACGTTCAGGTTGTCTCCTAGCGAATTTTAGACTTGAATTGTTGTCCACTTTTAATTGCATGACACGGATTCATGTGCATGAAACCCACGTAGTCTTCTCACACGGCACTCAATTCTCTTTTATATTTCCTTTATTTTAAAAAATTATCACATTTCATAGCACAGATTCTTCAATTTTTACACACGCACACGGCTTCAGACAACTGCGTGCATGGCTCGTCATTTGCAGGCATGTGACTCACAGTACATTTTGACTAGTTTGGAGCCCGTTTCTCTCAAAACTCAAAACATAGAAGTTTTATATAATCTTCTCTTCTTTCTCCAGAAATTTGAATCGTCTCGATTGAAGCTCAGACAAGAAAGTTATGCACAAATTACGAACTGATACCGATTCTGGCTCCCAAGAATTTTCCTGCGATAAAAAATTGTCAAAAATTCATAAATTGTTCAATAAAACTCAAAAATGATAATTAGGACACTTTGTTAAAATATTGGATGTAATCAGATATTTAATTAAAAATAAAAGTCATAATGCCCGGATTAAGATGCCTAATTACGCATTTTTGACGCGTAATCAAACACCAGAGGCTAGCGAGACCATTTCAACCACTAGACATCTCCACGTGGAAGTGGGAGCATATCTCGATGGACTTTGTATCACGATTGCGTTCAGTGTTCCATGGGCAGAGTGCCATATGGGTAGTGGTTGACAGATTGACAAAGACTGCCCATTTCATTCTGGTTAGAACCAGTTATTCCATGGATAAGCTGGCAAAACTCTATGTTTAGGAGATAGTCAGAATACATGGCGTGCCCATGTCCATCGTTTCAGATCGGGATCCGCGGTTCACTTCCCATTTTTGGAAGAGTTTGCAGGGAGCGCTGAGTTCTCAACTCACTTTTAGTACTGCATTTCACCCTTAGATGGATGGACAGTCTGAATGAACCATTCAGATTCTCGAGGATATGCTATGGGCATGTGTATTAGATTTTGGGGGCGGTTGGATTCGATATCTGCCGTTTGTTGAGTTTGCATACAATAACATTCACTAGGAGAACATTGGAATGGTACCATATGAGGCTTTGTATGGTCGCCGATGCAGATCTTCGTTGTACTAGGATGAAGTAGACGAGCACAGATTTTGGGACTACAACTTGTTCAGTAGGCCTCTGCAAAGGTCGAACTTATCAAGGAAAGGATCAAGGCAGCCCACAGTCGGCGGAAGAGTTATGCGGATACTTGTCGACGAGAGCTAGTATTCGAAGTAGGGGATATGATATTCTTGGGGATTGCTTTGATGAAGGGGGTGATGAGGTATGGAAAGAAGGGCAAGCTGAGCCTTAGATATATTGGGCCATTCGAGATTCTAGAGAGGATTAGTTCGACGGCGTACAAGATAGCACTACACCCAGCACTGTCTAGGATACACGATGTGTTCCACATGTCCATGTTGAGGACGTATATTCCAGACCCCTCACATGTGATCAGTTATGAGTCATTGGTGATCGAGGATACTCTAGCATACAAGGAGGTACCAGTTCAGATTTTGGATCAAAAAATACAAGAACTGCGTACTAAGGATATTCCGTTAGTGAAGGTGCTGTGGCGAAATCATGCAGTGAAAGAGGCTTCTTGGGAGTTAGAAACGGAAATACGCTAGAAGTATCCACAATTGTTCAGCGAGGGCTAGTGCCATATGGGTAAGGGAATGCTTGTATATGGAGGGATTATAATAGGTTGTGTAATTAATTGTGTATAGTTTTAATTATGGATAGTCTTTGGAAATTTTTTTTATGATTGTTGTAATTTCCTAAAGACAGTATCGTAACCACAGTATTCCTTCGCCATAAGTGAGGGTAGTTAATAAACGTGGGACAGGGCCGCTATGTGGGTGGCTACCGACTCTTCTGTAAACAGGGATAGTGAGTTAAGAATATGATTGATAATAGTTAACAAATTTCGAGGGCGAAATTTTTGTAAGGAAGGGAGAATGTAGTAATCCTATATATATATATTAAAAAATTAAATTAAAATTAAAATTTAAAATTTAAAATAAATAAATAATTATTATTAATTAAATAATATAATATTATAATAATAGATATTATGTAAAAGGGATAAGAATCAAACCTGAGATTGAAATCTCAGGTTTGATTTTATAGAGAAGCCCAACGTCTACGTCTCTCTGTCTCTATCACTTCTCTGTTCATTTTCTCCCTCTTTCCGTCTCCTCTCTCCCACTCTCCTCCATCTTGTCTCCATTATTTGGCCGATCAAAAATTTGAAAATACCATTGGACTCTACTCGTCGCCATCGACACTACTACTGGAGCAGATTTGTCGTGGGAGCGGCGTAGGCATATCTCTTAGGGTAAGGTCAAATCTCAAACTTACCTCAATTTCTCTTAAACTATAAGCCCCATTAAAGAACGGAAATTGTTAGGAGACTCGTGGGGAGATTTTCTACAATCTAGCCGGAGCAGGTTTTCGAATTGGAGCTTTGGGGTACCAATCCTAAACCGGGGGTAAGTTTGATAATTTAGGCTTCTATTGGGCTATTTAGGGTATTCAAAACTTAGGGAAATTTTAGGGAAAGTTAATCTAGGGATTGTGATGAATAATATGGTGAAATTTGAATTTCCGGGTTTTAAGGGGTTTTGAACACCTAGGGCGTAAGTCGGGGTGTTATTAGGCTTTTTCAGGAATCAGGTAAGGGAATTAAGTTAAGTCAGTAAGTTTATGAAATTTGAATAAATTTAATTGTTATGTTTATATAAATTTATTTATTCATTCATATTGGAATTTAAAGGTTATTTTGAAAACTAGTCATTCGAAATGGATTTTACAAACTTAGGATATATGATATGATATTTTTAAATAAAATGAACGGTGTAAAGCTTGTTTGTTTATATGAATATATTAAAATGTGAAAAATTGTGTGGCAGATGATTTAATTTGTATGGATTATTGTATATCTAGATTTGGGGATTTTGAAATACTGAATTGTTTGTGAAATAGGGAATTGTTTGAGAAATAATAGAAATGCTTGTGAAAATACTAGAGCTATTTATGAAATACAGGTGTTTGAACTAATGGCTAGTGGCCAGGTATTGTTTGATTGGCCAAGGGCCACGATTATTATTTGATGGCTAAGGGCCGAGTTATAATTGATGGCTATATATCGGATTGTATCTTGTGATCGGGGGCCAGGTTTTTGGAATGATAGGAAATATATGTGAATTAATGTTATAAATGGTGGTTTCTATTATCTAAATTGCATGATATGCTTTAGGAACCTTGGGGACTAGTGTATAGTGAGCATGGTACCATTGCCAGAGATTTGTTATGTGATCGTGTGTGCCCACACCTATGCTGAGAGGTGTAGGGTGGTCTTGTCCGATTTGCCTACGTGAGGCGAATGCACCCTTGGGTGAGGGCAATCGGACCAGCAGTTGGAACTGTGTGTACCCGCGGTGCATGTTAGTAGAGAGTATAGATGACTACTGTCTAGGTGGATCCCCCAGGACATTAGTCCAACCTTTGGGCCACACAACCCGTGCCATGGGGATGTGAATGACGTGTTTGTCACAGTGAGTGTCTTATATGCATATCTATTGATTTATGTGAATACAGTTAATTAATAAGATAACTTCGAGGGCTTACTGAGAAAGGTAAGTGTCTTGGTAGCAGTAATGGTACTAGAGCATAGAGAAGCTACTTGTATGGGTGGGTAATCTTCCCTATCCTCGGCTAATTGTGTGTGAGTGTAAAATAAGAATGTTTTCATAAATGTGTTTATCTGTTGGAGAACTGGTATTTTTTTTTTGTACACTAAACGCATGCTGGTCACACACTAATATTAACTTAGTCTTTCCCTTACTAAGTTGTGTCTCACCCATACTTTACAAACTATCTTTTCAGGAAATCCTAAAGATCAGGTCTAGCGGGCTAGTGGTGTAAATTTTATGTAAGTAGTGCGTAGATAGAGATTTTATTTTTGTTTAGTTTTTTGTGATGTAATTATGTGAAAATTTATATATTTGTGTATAAAGATAGTTAGAACTCTAGTAATGTAATTTGAGGATTTTATATTTTATTTCCGTTGCGTATGTATGTTTTATGTTTAATGAATAAGGTATCAAGTACACTGACGTCACTAAAGTAGCACTCCGGGCCCATGTGGCGGGTCGGGGTCGTTACAAATAGTATTTTCCTACTTAGAAAAACTTACACATTTCAAAACCCTCGGGAGCGTATTTTGTATTCTATTTTCTTGATTTTCCATCCCGATGATTGCAATCAAGGGCATAGACTCTTTGAAGTATTAGATTGGCCCTGTTATGAGGGAATACCTATATAATATTTTCATTCTTTTGATTTTTGAAAGAGAGTAATTTTGATAGGCTTATTAGATTTATTTTGATGATAATTTTTTATTAATCTGGTACCGTTCATAAAAATGGGCACGTAGGGGGTGCTAACACCTTCCCCTCGCGTAACCGTACTCCCGAGCCCGACTCTGGTGACGCAAACTGATTTTACCCCTAACGGGGTAGCGATCAAGTGTTCTAATAGCACTTCAAAAGGTTAGTGGCGACTCCATCACATATCGTTTTTCCATGAAAATTACATTTTCAAAATACACATCCATATTTCTCTCTTCGCAGTCGTACCTCCCATTTTGACCAGAGAGTGGTTCTCTGGGCTAGGTCCGAGATGTCGCGATAGAAGCAATCACTCCCCTCCTTCCAAGGCCTTGTCTTCGGATATGAATATTCACATTTGTGAGAAGCATACAGATCAATGAAAAACAATCGGGTAAATTGGAGCAAAGCAGCACTCTCATCCTGAGGGCAGAATATGGGTGCACAAAAGGAGAAGAAGAAGAAGGATAATAGTGATTAATTGAGAAACAAGTGGAGATTGGGAGTTGAGAAAGGAAGAATATGAAGAGGAGGAAGTAGCAGTAGCTTAGGCACGGCAGACGAGAAGATGCATGATTAGAGAAATAAAGAAGAAGAAGAATATGATTGGGTAATTGGTGATGGAATTGATGGAGGACAGGGTTCTCAGGGAACTTATTTATGGGCAACCACTGCACTCCCAATTCATACACTACTTCTACTACCATCAATTTATTGATTAATTTTAATTAAAAATCAATTTATTGATTAATTTATTGTGTATTAAACTAACTAGTAACTAACTCATATATTCATCTTTTAGAAAGGGACGAGAAGTGTTCCTTCTTGTTGAACGCAGCAGTGTAATTTCACAATATTCTAATCCATTTCAGTCCATTAGAAATTGATTTTTTAATCGTTCAATAAATTTTTTTATTTTTTATGGATAATTGATATATTGCAGCACAAAGTCACTCAACAACCAAAAAAAAAAAAAAAAACAAAGATGATTATAAAAAAACCCAATCAGTATTTCCTAAATACAAACACAAAAATATTCATAATTAACATATAATTAATTCAAAATTCTCTATAACTCTTTTTTTTGTTCACTATGTAACATCTTAAAACATTGCTGACATACATGAAAAAAAAAAAGTTTTGTAAAAATCAAATAAATAAGATTAAAGCTTTCTAACAAATTAAGTGAAAACATATTTCAAACTCATTGCCTATGTATTGTTGAATGGTAAAATCATTTCTAACATTCAAAGTCCAACCTAGGAGTTGTACTGTTCATATGATGGTTGTACTATTTATATGGTGGTTGAACTATTCATTTAGTGGCTATAATATTTATATGGTAGCTGCATTATTCATATGGTGGTTGTACTATTCATTTGAGGACTTTGAAAATGAGGCTTACAAACCCCTATAAATAGGGAAGTGGGGGAGAAGGAAGAAACCATCTCAAGCATCTCCAACTCCAACTTAAAAAAGAGAGAAATCAAGTACTCTCCTAAAAAGTGTTCCTATTGTAGCTTGTGTTTTAGTTTCTCCTACTTCTTATAGAGATTTATATACTCCTAATATAAGAGAGAGTTATCATTATTCTCCTCTTGTAATTAAAGAGAAGTTATAACACCATTTTACATAGTAGATTCTTTGTACTCTTGCCTGTGGTTTTTCTATCGATTTGTTTGGGGGTTTTTCACATACATTTTGGTGTCAATTCCTATTTTCTCATTTCTTATTTTAGTTGTGTGATAATGTTCGTACCCATTCAATTTCCTAACAGTTGTATCAAAGCCTTGGGTTACGGCTTTTGGGTTGGGGTTACTATTCATGGTTACTATTCACATGTAACATCGGATACTTTTACAGTATTGTGTATATGAGATTTGTTCAAGTATACAGTTCCATTCATTTATGATACTGTTCACACATACAGTATTGATCACGATGAAAAAGAGGGAGCCAGTTTAGTGAAGGAGCAGATCTTATCTACTACAATGGCAGCAAAGTACGAAATTGAGAAGTTCAATGGGGGTAATTTCTCCTTTTAGAAATTGAAGATGAAGGCGGTCTTGAGAAAGGACAATTTCTTAGCGGCAATTGGACACAGACCAATAGGGATAACTAATGAAAATTGGAACGAGATGGATGACAATATTGTGGCCAATCTTCATCTAACATTGGAAGATTCGGTATTATCAAGCATTGCGGAGAAGAAGTCGGCAAAAGAAATTTGGGATGCGCTAACAAAGCTCTATGAGGTAAAGTCACTTCACAATAAGATCTTCTTAAAGAGGCAACTTTACACTCTTCGAATGAGTGAGTCCACATCGGTTACGGACCACATTAATAATCTTAATGGGCTATTCTCCCAACTAACAACATTAGGCCATAAGATTGAACTAATCGAACGAGTGGAGCTTCAACTCCAAAGTTTGCCAGATTTGTATGATCAACTCATCATCAACATTACAAATAATATTCAGTCATATAATCTAGTCTTCGAAGATGTTGCGGGAGCTATTTTAGAAAAGGAATCCAAGCGCAAAAACAAGAAAGACAGATCCTTTAGTTCTCAACAAGTAGAGATAGTACCGATGATGCGAGGAAGAACAACAGAATGTGGCTCTAGTGGGAGTCACAATCATGGTAGATCAAAGTCAAGGAATAAGAAGAATTTTAAATGCTACAATTGTGGCAAAAGGGGACACATCTCGAAGGATTGTTGGCACAAGAAGAATAATACACGGAAAGCTCCTAAGGAGGAAAATTCTCAAGGATGCACTACGAGTACCTCTAGTGATGGTGAAATCCTATACAGAGAAACGGAAACTAAAGGTGGTAAGAAACTCATTGATGTATGGATCATGGATTCAGGAGCAACCTAACACATGACCTCTTGCTAAGACTAGTTTTACTCATATGAACCTGTTTTAGACGGATTTGTGTTCATGGGAAATGATCATGCCTTATAGATTGTTGGTGTCAGTAATATCAAACTGAATATGTACAACGGTACTATTCGCACTATTCAAAGGGTACGACATGTGAAGGGCTTGAAGAAAAATTTACTGTCTCTTTGACAATTTGTTGGAAATGGTGTGATCCCAAGAAGGGGGGTGTATTGGAGATTTAAAAAAATTTTTGGCTAATTTAAATGTTTCGTTGATTCACCACATATCATATCTCATTCAATATTAAACGTGTGTATATAAAAATATTAAGTTATTTGGTTCATGCATACATGCGTATCTCATTCAAAGTAAATGTTTGCATGCAACTAAATATAACGGTAAATAAATAGGCATACACATACTGAATTTAAAGTACAGTAATTTAAATGAGATAAGGAGAGAGAGAGAGAGAGAGAGAGAGAGACGAGATTTGTTATCGAGGTTCGGCCAAACCAGCCTACAACCCCACCTTGGACATACCCCCTAAGGTTTCCACTAACCCTGCTCACTAAAACGAGCGGAGCAGAAACCTTTAGCATCCTCTCCTTACAGGGCAAGGAAACCCCCAGTTCAATTTCCAGACTGAACTGAACCGGTCTCACTTACGGGGCTGAGACTCTCCAGTTCAATTAATGAGCTGAACCCAACCAATTTCAATAAAAATATTTTTGTACATATAATAATGCTTCTAAAATACAAACAGAAATGTGCACAATAAAGCTCAAAATACATGCACTCTAATATGATATGATATATGCTCAGTAGAGTAAGGGTGTTTAAATATATTTAAACCCTAATAAAAAAGTTTTCTCCAAAAATATATTTCAATAATAATATAAAAGAACCTAAGGTTTTACTCTTTCAATAATTTTTGCACAAATAATATATATATGAATATATATAAATAAAAAATATGTTTTGCAACAAAGATTTTTGCAAATAAAAGTGTTTGGAGAATCTAGGATTTTAAGTCCAAGAAAATGTTTGTGCAATAAATAATTTCTCCTAAAAAATATTTATCATGAAAATAATCGGGAGAAACCCAGGCTATATTCTCAAAAAATAATTTTCAAAAATAAATAGTATATGAGAATATAGCATGTGAATACAAAAATAATTGCCCAAAACAAATATACTCTCTCAAAATGATTTTGAAATGAATGGATGGAAAGAGAGTTGGAGAGTTTAGTTTGAAAAATTTTACCCCAAAGAAGCGATTTTTATAATAGAAATGGTTTGGGAGAACTTTGATTAACAAAGGGTTTAGAGAAAATTTGGAGTTAATCAAAGTTGCTAATCTGAGTTATGGATGGGGTATTTATGAATTTTTTAGAAAATTTGACTGTTAGGGACATATTAGTCATTTCAGAAAAGGTTAAGAGAGGTTAATAAAATTTAATAGTGTTTTTAACCTCGGTAAAATTCACCAACCCGAGAGCACCGATCGACCAAACTTAAGGTTCGATTGACCGAGTGGCTGGGTTCGGTCGACCGAGAGAAATTTGAACTAGAAGGATAGTCGACCAGACTTGAAAGTTTCAAAGGCGATTTTCCAAATCCACGCGGTTCGGTCGACTGGGTCAATTTTAACTACGAGGTTCGGTCGACCGAGCGGTTGGCATTTCCTACGTGGGGGTTTGGTCGACCTGGGCGTTGCCCATATATTTTTGGTCGGTTGACCGAACGGTCAACTTGTTGACCCGTGGGAGGTTCGATCGACCAAGGAGTTGCTATATGTTTCTGGTCGGTCGACTGAAAGGTCAACTTGTTGATCCAATGGGAGTTCGGTCGACTGAAGATCTCAGTGTAATTGAGGTCAGTCGACCGAACATGTCATCCTTGGGCATTTCGATCTTTTTCCCTCTTTTAAATTGTTCCTAATTATATGATGTTTATTTTCAAGACTATGGGGGACACTTTTATGCAATATTCAGGGTCCTAAAGTCAGTCTAAGGCCTTTGAGAAATAACCCTAAAAATCTGACGTCAGTCGATCTTCAGTCGACTGAAGGGTGCCCTAAGGTCATTCAGTTTCCTATGGTCAAACTACAACCAACTGAGGATATAATCCATATCATGTAGATGCATGCATTATTCCAGACCAAAGATAAAAATTAAATAAAATACAATTACAAAACAAATGTCTTATTCTTTGCTCTTCTATCTTTTGTGAAAACACCAATTGATGTGAGCTTTCTGGCTTCCATCTTCCTTTTTTGTGTGTGCATTCTGAATTGTAAACCTGTTTAAAACACTAGACACACACATAAGATATATGTACTTTGTTAGCATCAAAACAAATATCGAATTCAAAAAGTCAACACAGTTGGATGACCTCAGCTACAAGACCCTTATTGAAAATGGGATCTTGAAAGTTTTCAAAGGTGCACTTGTAGTGATGAAGGCAGAAAAGATCGTGACAAATCTATACATGCTACTAGGAAATACTATACAACAAGGAGACGCATCAGTTGCATCAACCCAGGACGAATCAACAATAAGGTGGCATCGCAGACTTGGCCACATGTATGAATGTGGTGAGATTTTTTTTTTTTTTTTGCATGTTTTTATCTTTAGTTATATATGTGAGTCACTTTTTTTTTTCCTTCTTTCATGACTTAAAAAACAATAAAAGAGAAACTTATAAGACAGTGAGAGAATTAAAATTCAGTAAAAAAAAAAAAAATGAAATAGAACATGAAATGGAAAACAAGAGGCCGAACATGGAGAGCAGAGTATGGGGGCAATGTGAATTATACATGTAGAGAATGAATTGACTTCATTGGTTTTTACCTTTGGAAACAGTACTAGAGATAAGCTTGCGAGATCTTTAGATTTATGACTAGTAAAAAAGGTTTTATTAGGCAGGAGATACAAGGATACCATCAATACCACTTTCCGCCTTAGAAAAAACTATGAACTATTAATTGGTTGGAATTTTGAAAATGGTAATTGTGGTAGCCCACAACATTTCCATATTTTTTTCTGCAATAGAATTTGTTCAAACCCTAGTATTACTCTCAAATGAAGTGTTTGATGTTGTGCTTCAAGCATTTGAATATGTTTAACGCTTATGATTGTCCTCCACTTGTTGAGTTGATAATTTTTTTGGATTTTTGGGCAAAGATCAAGAAAATAAAACTTTACTAACAATATGAACATAAACAGAGGTCAAATTGCATGGTCCTTATGATATCGTTAATCCCATTAAAAAATCTACGTGGAGTAGGGGTGAGCATAATTTGGTTAAAACTGAATTAACCGAGAAAATTCGATCGGTTTGATTCAGTTAAAAATTTATTCGATTCGATTTAGTTTTCATTCTCGTTGAATTTTGATTTTCGATTTTCGGTTCGGTTTTTGGGTTTGGTTAATTCGGTTAACTGAATAGTATAAACTAATAATAAATAATTATATATATTATATTAAAATCTTTTATATTATATATATATATACACACTAAAATTTTATTTATTTATTTTATATATTATATATATTAAAATTATATATATTATTTATACATTATACATATTAAATATATTATATATATATATATATATTAAAATATTAAATCAGTTAAAATCGGTTAACCAATTTAATTGAGATTCGATTCGGTCGGTTTTGAGTTCGGTTAAATATATGGAATTTTGGTCAGTTCGGTTAATGAGATTTTTTAACCAAATTTTTTCGATTAATTTGGTTAATTAATTGAATTAATAAAAAAAATTAATTAATTAATTGAATTAACCTAACCGATCGAATGCTCACCCCTAGTGTGGAGGCTTAGGACAATGACAAAGTCTATCGATCCAAAAGGTCTACAACTCTATTCAAAATCTATAGAAAGAAAAATGGTAACAAGTGAGACAATGAATTTGACACACCATTTAGCACCTAAATTGGGTTTCTCAATTAGTTCCAACCCTCACCTCATCAAATTTTAAAGAAGGAAATATTTAGTATTACATGAAGAGATGGTGTGGGCAATGCACAACTCCTAATCCAAAGTTAAAACCTCCAAGTTCTTGATATAATTCACTACTTAGAACTTAAGGATCCCCTCGATTTTATTCTTGAAAGTGTTATTTTCTTGCGCTTAATCAGCCACTCATATTAACCCATTATCATCTACATCTCTAGCACAAATCTTATATATCATGTTGACCTTACGTGTTACACCCTGTTTTGATTATGACAAATACTCAAGTATTTAATGATTGCCAAGTTGATGTATAGGTTTATCTTGGCAGTATCCTATATGCCGGAACCGGAGAGACCCGGAGGAAAATGAAGACCTTGAAGACCCTTGATATAATTGATTTGTTGTAATTTATATTCGGGTCTATAATATTTAAGTAGGAAATGTCTGTAATAGTAATTAGGGCATTCGGGTTGTAATAAGCTCACACACACATCACATGCATGATTTAATCTGTAAGCTCAAACCGAACCATAGAAAGACCTTAGGGTGAACCCTCGGTCGACCTTTGGTCGACCGACACCGGACTTTTTCGGTGATTTCAAATTAGACCCCAAGTGACCTTAGGACACACACATATGCACATATGTTTATTAGGCACTTGAAATAGACTTATTTGGGTCAATTTGGGACCAAATTGCACACTTTGTGCACCTTCGGTCGACCGACCATTTCAGTTCAAATTGGTCCGGTCGACCGAAACCGGTCCGGGTCAACTATTTGACCCTGGCCCGGTCGACCGAGCCCTTATAGGTCATTTGACCTCGGTCGACCGAACCACCTGGGAGTCAACCGTTTGACCTCCCGGTCGACCGACCACTCTTGTACTCCAACTACCTGGTCGACCGAAGGGTCTTGGGAGAATTCCCAGCGGTCTGGTCGACCGAGCATTTCAGTTCAAAAGTCCCCCGGTCGACCGAACCTCGGAAGTTTAGGAAATTTCCCTTTCCGGTCGACCGAGCCATGTAGTTCAAAAAGTGTCCGATCGACCGAACCTCGGAATATTGAAAAATCGCCCCTGCCCGGTCGACCGATCCCTTAGTTCAAAATGCCCCCGGTCGACCGAGCTACTTGAGTCCCGGTCGACCGAACCACTTTTGGTCGACCGGACCTCTCGGGTTGTTCCCATTTTTACCGTGGTTAGTATTTTTTTAAACAGGGTTAAAATGCATTAAACTCCATTAAACTTTTCTAATAATACCCTATAGGTCCCCAACGGTCATATTTTCTCCCTTACCTATATATATGTCTTCATTTGCAAAGATTAGAGGATTAGCCACTTTGATTAGGGAAAATCCTTTGAAAAACCAAAACCCTATAATACTCATTTCCAAGCCCTATTCACTCATGCTTACCTTCTTCGATCTCTTAAACCCTCTGTAAGTCGATTGAGTGTGTTTATTTAGTAAGGTTTGCTCTCCCATTCATATTTGATTGTTGTATTATCTTTGAGAGCTAAACCCTAAGTATTCTTAGCGGACTTTATTAATAAGTCTATCCTAAGAATACTTTGATAGATCTTCTAAGATTTGCACCTCCATTGCAACATCTTAAGAAGATTGTATTTGTATTTTGGTTGCAAAACATTTTCAAATATCTACTGTGTTATTAATCTTGAAAATATTTGATGAGATATTTGCTTGTGTGATAAAATCTTTGTTGCAATACTCGTTAACTCATATATCTCTTGCTGAATACAAAGATTGAATATCCTTTTGCAAACCAAACTTATACGTTGCTAGAGCTTCATATACATATGTGTATTGAGAAAACTTGTTGATTGAAATATATGAAGTTTGGATGATATCTTTGTTTGAGCACTTAGATTGAATATCCTGTGATACAAAGATCATTTAGGTTTGCACTCTCACGTACGCATTACACTAATAGTAAATCTATTTGAGAGTTGACATCTTAGACCACACTGAGCTTACAAATTATTTCATATTTGTGGTGTATATTATTGCGCGAATTTGGGTACATATCTGCTTTACTTGAAAGCATAATCACTGTACCATTTCATTGTAATACACTTTGGTTGTATTTCCAGGCACGGGCCTGAAGAGGGAGACTAGCCCTGGAATAGTCCCGGATTGGCTTAGACCCGGTTAGGAAAGCTAGGTGCGTCGTCCTGTTAAGGCGTGTAGGTTGAGGTCAGCCCTGTGTTAATTTGACCTGGTTAAGGTTGAGGTCAGCCCTGTGTTAATTTGACCTGGTTAAGGTTGAGGTCAGCCCTGTGTTAATTTGACCTGGTTATAAACGATGCCGCTCCACCCTTAAGTGAGCTATTAGTGGAATCCTCTAGCTTGCGAACTTGAGGCGGGGACGTAGGCGCGGTTGGCCGAACCCCGATAACATATCGTGTGTTCATTTATATTTTCGCACTTTATATTTACCGCACATGTATGTTATGGGTGAATGATGCGTATGACTTAAATTTCACATTATACTTATCTACGCATTTGGAAATTGAATAGGCATACCCTAGGTTGTGTATATACTGCTATTTATCCAGTTCAACCTAGGTGATAAATTTTAAAATTCCAATTCACCCCCCCCCCCCCTCTTGGGAATACACAAATTCTAACATATCACTTAGGTTGGATTTCTTGTTACAAAATATAAACTTCATTACTCTTTAGTTTGAACCTAATGAAGAAAATAAATAGTGGAAATAGAAGAAATTATTACAACCTCACTTAATTAAGACAAGTTTTTTAAAAAAAAAAACTAAAAGAGGGCGGCACCTCCATTTATTTATTAATATACCCTCACTTTTGGCTGAGGAATACCATGGTTACAAGATAAAACAAAAGGGAAAGTACAAAAAAACCCTCCCAAAGAAACCAACACCAGCAACCAACCAAATTAAGACAGCAAAACTAAACATAACTAATAAAGAAGATAAAAACATAAACACATACCTTTATCATGAAACAAATTCCACATTTGACATGAAAATTAATTGATCCATGCAATATATTAACATTTATAGACTCAAAGTGAGATTAGTGATATGATCACATTCCTCTTCCTCTTCTATAGGTGCTTCTCCTAAGCCTTTTTACCTTCTTTTGTCCAACTCCTTCAACTCCCTTTACCAACCAATTAGGTTTTCTCGTTATAAACATGAGATAACCCACAACCAATCCAACGACTATTCCAAAACCATATCCTATCAATGTAGCTTCCCAAAAGGATCCACTTATCAAATGAGAATTGTTATCTTGTTGGAACATGAAAGAAGGTGGTTCTGTTGTATTATCATTTGTGCAAGTCTTTGACAAAGGAAACCCACACAATCCCAAGTTTCCAGAATATGAAGAGTTTGAAAATGTATCAAGTTGGCTGCCATGAGGAATAGACCCAGAAAGTTGGTTTTGTGAGAGATTTAAGACTGCTAAAGATGACAAACCTATCAATTGCTTAGGAATCTCTCCCCTGAGCTTGTTTGAAGATAAATCCAACCACTCAAGTGCTATCAAATTTCCCACTGACAATGGAATATCACCTGCAAGGTTGTTGTGTGAAAAGTTGAGCCCTCGAAGTGATTTAAACTTTCCAATATTTGTTGGAATCTTTCCTCGAAAATTATTATTTGACATATCAATAACAGTGAAAATTATTTGGATTTTTTCCATTTGAATTTCAGAGCCTTTTATTGTCACCATTATGGAATCTTGATAATATTCAGGGCCCCCAATATAGCTCAATCTATATTTAAATTCATCAACATTCATCATGTCTGTCCAACTTTCAAAATATTTTGATGGTAGTAGACCAGTAAAATGATTTGAAGAGCAGTCGATGACTCGCAACTTAGGAAAAGAAACTTGTGTCTTGGAAGTACTCACTATGTCACCATGAAATTTATTGGATCGCATAACAAGGACGTGCAATTGCGGAAGGCTTTCCAGCCAATAGGGGAATGTGTCATCTATCTTGTTATTTCCAATGTCTAAAACCTCTAAATTCAAACAATTGACCATAGATCGTGGCATTGGTCCTTCTAACCGATTGTCGTTTAGGCCAAGATTCCTGAGCAAAAATGGAGAGGTGTGTGATCCCTCTGGAAAGTTATCAGGAATGGTGCCATGAAATTGATTCATATGGAGATTCAACACTTGAAGTCTATAACTAAAGTTTACCAAGCATGGCGGAATTGTTCCACCTAAGCTATTGTCGGACAAATCAAGAACTTCAAGGTAACTCGCATTGCAAAAAAATGAAGGGATCTCTCCTGTCAATTTATTGTTTGAAAATGAATAGAATGACATAGATGGCGGTGGAATTGGAAGTTCTCCATGAATCAAATTCGTTTGAAGATCTAGAAACTGCAAATTATTCCACGGAAGCAATTGTTGATTCAAACGTGTCAAGAAATTAAAAGAAAGATTTAAGTAAGATAAGGAATAATTCCACATGTTGAATGTCCATTTGGGGATGTCTCCTGAGATTTTGTTGACAGAGAGGTCCAAAGATCCCAATGTTTCCAAGCCTTTTAAATTTGGAAACTTAGTTATGTTACAGGAGGACAAATATAGTTCAGATAAATTGGGTAGGGGAAGACTAATGAAATTGGTGTCATTCAATGACAAATTCTTATTATATGAAAGATCAATAACAATGAGCTCTTTGAGATTCGAGAAAGAATTGAGATCAAGAATGCCATCCAAATTATTTGATGAAATATAAAGACGAGTCAGATTATGGAGCTTAGAGATTGAATTTGGGATGGGACCACTGAGCTGGTTGTTTGACAAATATATCTCTTCAAATGCAAAAGACTGAAACTCATGAATGGGACCTGTGAGTTGATTTTGGCTAAGGTACAAGTGCAACAAGGATGGTAGAGCAAATAACCAAGTTGGTATTAAGCCATTGAGAGAGTTATTCTGCAAGTCGAGCAAGATGAGATTTGAAAACCCACTTACTTGAGACGGAAGAGCGCCTGTCAATTGATTATTAGACAAGTCGAATTCTTCAAGTTGTGAGAGATTGGACGTTGATGATGGGAACTCACCGCTGAAATTGTTATCATTGAGTCTCAAAATTGTTAGGTTTTCAAGATTAGCAAAAGAGTCTGGAATTTGATCAACGAAATTGTTGTGTGAAAGATCTAAATAGGTGAGTTTTGTGAGATTACCAAGTAGAAATGTAGGAATTGGACCAGAGAAGCTGCAGCTGGAGAGATCCAGATACGTCAGGGAACTGGTCATGTTCACAACATTCGGAGGAAAATGACCGGTGAGATTAGGGTTCCCGGAAACATCAAGCACCTCAAGTTTTGGTAATCTGAGAATGTTATCGCCAAATGGGAATTCCCCTTGCAGCTCAGTCTTAGAGAGACGGAGAGATGTGAGAGAAGTGGAAGATAGATTCGCGAAGGAATTACCAGACAAGTCGATTCCATTGAGGAACAGCTCTCTTATTTCAGTCAGGTTCTGAAGGAGGGTTTTGAAGCTGCGAGCTTCAAATGTCAGCAGATTGTAAGAGAGATCGAGGGAAACCAGTTCGGAAAGGTGAGATAGTTCAGGGGGAACGGGGCCTGCAAATGCAGAGTCGGAGAGATTGAGATGGGTCAAACTGGTTAGAGTAAGCCCAAATTCAGGTGAGATTTGTGACCCATTGAAGTTGTTGCGAGAAAGATTGAGCTTGCGGAGATGGTGAAGGGAGAAGAGGGAGCTGCCATTGATGTTGTTGGAGTTGAGGAAGAGCAGGCTGCAGCTCAGGTCGAGGGCGACTACGTGGCCAGTGACATAATCGCAGGTGACACCATGCCAGTTGCAGCAATCGCTCCCCTCCTTCCAGGACAGCGTCTTTGCGTGGGAAGCATGACCACGTTGGCATTCTGAAGGAGCAAACAAATCATCAATGGAAAACAATTGGCTGAATTGGAGCAAAGCAAAACCTTCTTCATGGGGACATAGCAGACGATGGCCAGCAGCTGCAACAACAGCAGTTGCAGCAGCAAAAGAAGAAGATTGATTAAGGAAGAAGGAGAAGGGGAATGACGAGCAAGCAGATGGTTGAGAATGCAACATCAGCATGCATGAATGGATGTACCCTAAAAGAGATAGCCATCGAAACCACCCCATGGATCTCTGACATAATTTGATCCCCAGAAAATTCTCTAACATTTATGGGCTGCCAGGTAAATGCCAACTGCCAAGTCTTTCTTAATTATAATTTTTTCCTTTGCCCGTCCATGTTCGATTCCCGCCTATCAATCTGTGTATTACCCTTTTCTTAGTTTTCTCAATCTCATCATAAATCAATACCTTTTCCTTCTTTTCAAATGTGGGGCATGCGTAAAGTAAAATTTCTCACTTCTCGTCACTTTCCCCTACCAAAATCTTTCTTTTGACTTGTAGGCAACACTCCGTGTTCTCAAAAGTCATTTTCTTTTCTTGAATTTTACCTTGAAGTTGTGAATTGACTTTAAGGGGAGCGGGATTAGTCATATGAACCGTAAAACGGATACGTGAAAACCCGGTAGGTAATCCAAAAAAAAAAAGTCGTCTTTTTTTTTGAAATGATGACGTATTTTTTTTTAAGAATGACGGTACCTCTATTTATTTATTGATGACTCCTCATTTTTTGGGAAGGAATACCGTGGTTACAAGACAATCGATGAGAGATAACAAAAGACAATACGTTAAAAATTTCCAAAAGAACAACATCAATATTCTGTCAAAAACCGGAATACAAGACCAAACAAAACAAATAAAACAAATTTCACGCAACAAAACAAAATAAAATATAAACAACATAGGACATAAGATAAAATCAAGAAGAAAACAGCTAAACATACCTTTAAAATGATGACGTGTATCACACACCCTCCGAAACAATAAGTAGGGAAAGGAGCGGTGGCATTGGTGCCCCTTTACAATACCCTAAAAGGGTAGTATGAACCTACATTTTACCCTATCCTCCTACATGCCAGGTAAATGCCAACTGCCAAGTCTTTCTTAATTATAAATTTTTCCTTTGCCCGTCCATGTTCCATTCCCACCTATCAAATTGAGTATTACCCTTTTCAATCTCACCATGAATCAATACCTTTTCTTTCTTTTCAAATGTGGGGCATGTGTAAAAGTAATTTTTCTCACTTCTCATCACTTTCCCCTACCAAAATCTTTCTTTTTTGACTTGTAGGCAACATTCCGCGTTCTCAGAAGTCTTTTTTATTTTTTATTTTTTGAAATGATATGTGTATCACACTCTCCAAAACAAAAAATAAGGAAAGGAGTGGTGGGAGTGGTACCCCTTTACAATACCCTGAAAGGGTAGTATGAACCTACACTACCCTATCCTCCTACATGACTTTGTCTTGTTAAAACTGAGGATTCTGTGGAAGATAAGAGAAATTTCAATTCCATATTTCCTTTGAATTTAAATATGTATATGGATACTGAGACATTACTGTGAAGAAGTGCAAGAGCTGGGGTTCAGGCTGCAAGAAGCCATAGCAGAGAGCTTGGGAGTGGAGAAAGATTACATAAAGAAGACATTGGGAGAACAAGAACAGCACATGGCTGTGAACTACTCCTGAATCAGACCAGTCTCACCTATGTTTTATCCAACTCTTTATAAAATAATTGGAGTGCTTTACTATTTAATTTAATTTGCACCGTTTTGAATGTCAATGTCTGTCCTTTTTCTTTTTTTTCCATGCTGGAAAAAAAAACAATTGATCATGTATACTTCAATTTCAAGAGGGAGTGCCAAATACCTCAGAAGTAGTTTAGAAATAATTGAGCATATAATTGTACATGAGACGAGTAATTAGTTTATTATAGCATTGTGTTTTCTTTCTTTCTTTTGCTCAATTCCTTTTAGCCATGAACACATTAAAGTATTAAGGATTAAATGTTCATCATTTGGGACTCGAGAAAACAATACTTACCCTCAAATGGCCAAAAAGGCAAAACAATATATGCTTTTGGGCAGACTTCCCCCAGACACCACTTAGGAGGAGCATTTGGACTTATAGAATCCTTGCAAGTAACAAGTTATAAGAGTTTTTAGATGGACTAATCCCAAAGCCAAACTTTTCTGGTACATTTTTGGCTAACCACAGATTTTACTGTAAGTTGTTGCCATCTGTAGTAGTGGGAAGATTGATTATGTCTGCAAAAGCTTCAGATACATCTATAATTATATATGTTGTGCTTTTATTTCGTAGGAGTTTTAGTCTTTCTGTCTGACCTTTTTCATGCGTATGCATTTTGGATTAATGATTGTGATTCTTTTTGTTAGTGTATTTTAATATTATTTTAATATTATTATTTTATCTTGAAAAAAATAATGTATATTATTATTTTATTTTGGAAAAATGAAGATGTATTTTGGATTGGGTTATGGTCAATTATTCATATATCTCTTAAATGCACAAGGTTAATTAGATGAATGTAACTTTAATCTAGATTGTATCTACTTAATATATACATAACTTATTTATTAAATACATGAAAAATGAAAGGTTATTTTGTGCCTATAAATAGACCCTTGATGCATTAGCACAAGATAAATCAATTATTTTCATTCTCATCTTGTCATTCTTCTTTTGAGTGTAGAGAGTTTGATAAGTAAAGAAAAGTGTTTTTTTGTGGAACTTTGGACTCCTCTATTTGTGCAGAATTGGAGAAAGTCATATGATTTAGATCGGACTGTTGTATCATGGGGGAGAAAAGTCTTGAGGAAATATGTTGTACTGGTTCGTGAGTTAAGCTAATAAACTGTAAAGGGCTTAAATCTCCTTAAAGAGAGCGAGATATTCGTGTCTTAACCTATTTGTGAATCGTGATTTATTTTTTTATTTTTAAATTTATCATTTTATATTATTAGTATTTCTAACAATTTTAAAGAGATTCAAAGTATGGAACCTACAGTCTTTGAGAAACCAAGTGAAAATGTTGGAGATCGCAACAAGCCTTTTCGGTTTAGAGGAGCCCACTTCAAAAGATGGAAAGACAAAAAGGTTTTACATAATAAGTATGACACCAAGGAGGGAAAAGGTAAGATGTAATTCTGCAAGAAAATGGTAATACCAATAACGGTAATACCACAAAGGTAAATTTTATTGCTTTCAAACATAAAACTTTGCCCAAAGATTTTTTTCCTAAAAACCCTCAATTAAAGTTTAAGAGGAGAAATATGAAAAATAACAATAGACCTCACAAAATAAATGAGGGCAACCCTAATCAAAAGAATTTGAACCAAGGATCCCCCGCCCCCTTTACAAGCAAAACAACAATATTTGTAATGTTTGTGGTAAAAGTGGGCATATTGCTCGAATTTGCAAATTTCGAAAATGTGGACCTATTCCTTAATCTAATATTATTGAGGAACAATTTGTGGCAATGTTTATTGATATAAATATGGTCCACAATATTGAGGGGTGGTGGGCAGACTTAGGTGCTAATAGGCATGTCAGTTATGATAAATCTTGGTTAAACATGTACACTCCTTTTTTAGGAACCAAAACCATGATAAAAAATAATATTTTGAGATGAAAGATTTAAGTGAGGCTAATATTATTTTAGGCATCAAAATTACAAGATCGTGTGATGGTATATGTCTTGATCAGTCGCATTATATTTGTAACGACCTGCTATTTATTTAACATATTTTTTTTCCCGTAAATATCAACTATCTAAATTAATACTGAAAATAACTCAGGCTCAAGAAAGTACTAAAGAAACTATGTCTATCATACAAAACTAAGTAGCAGTACACAAAACTGGGAACTGCTATATACAATACAATACTAGAAAACTATGGAGCTTTGAAATATAATTACTACAGAAAATACCCAGTGACAACATCCCAAAACAATCTACCCCAAATCACTGGCATCAAAAATACACCTACCGTTCCAACTAAGGCAGCTCATGACAATCTCTAACCGTGAGCCTGATATATTTGTACATAGGAACTTCTGTTATACCCTGGGAATTGTATATCATGATATATCCCCTCATGATAGGGTTGTGTGGCCCGTAAGCTGGACTTACTCTGATCGGCCCTCTAGGTAAGTCAATCGCTATCATCCGCCAATCTGTAATGATATATGTAGATCCTAGCCCACTGCAATCACTCCGAGCTATCTCAAACCTCTATCATCGTCTAACCGGCTACCTCAACCCAGCATGATGGAGAAACTGAAAATCTCTCCTAGCATGGTTAGATGGAATCCATATGCTATCTGAGTCATGTGGTTGCACGTGTCTGAAACTAGTAACAGTACCGTGCTCTGCTGTAAATATATCTATTTGTAATTTCCACAGGAATTTGATATCATGTAATACTATATACATATATAAATATATAATCATCTTACTGCTTTTAACATGATTTCAAAATCAACCATAACATTATAATTCGGAACTATATTATCTGAGATATCTAATTGAAATATATATATTATCTGTCAGTAACATCTGTGTTTTCTATCTGTACTATCTGTAATGTCTGTATAAAATATCTGTATATAATATCTATATACTCTGTATATAATATCTGTAATCTCTGTATATAATATTTGTATACTCTATATATAATATTTTTAATGTCTGAATAATCTGCTATAGCATCTTGATGCTATAACTGTATAATCTGTCTAAATAAACTGTCTGAGTGTTATGGTTTAGAAATCATGTTTTTCTCTGGGAAATATTATAAGTCTTATTCATTGCTAATAATCTGAAATATCTAAATATCTGTATATCTGTAATACTGTAAAATGTATATATATTGTACTGTAATAAACTCATGCCACACATTTGAGTAAACACAATCTCATGCTTGATTTCTGTAATTCTACTATAAAGATTATATTCATAATTCTCTGCAAAAATAATCTGATATGCATGCTTGTAAATACATATTCATAATATTTTGTATACATATTAAAAATTGCTAGCATAGCATATTTCCTTTACCTTAAATATGAAAAGCCCTTACTAAATTCTGGCTCTATACCCGTAGGGTTCCTAACTCAACATCCTGAAAACAATATCCCCTAGAACAAAATATCAGTATTTTTTTGTATACAACACTTCTTATAACTACAAGGAAAGCAAATTCTAAATAAAACACCTTACCCTGAATTTGAGATGAATTTCAAATCAACTTTCCCCACGATCTGCTCTGGTAGACTTACAGAGAACTTCGCCAGGAGCGTCGTGGTCGCCTCAGATCTTCAATCCAGCGAAAATTGGGGCCAGGATTGAAGAGAGAAGGGGGGTCGTGAGAGAGAGAGAGAGAGAGAGAGAGAGAGAGAGAGAGAGAGAGAGAGAGAGAGAAGGGTTTCTGTGCTGAAGATTTTGATTAAAAATCCAAGTTTCAACTGTTTATAGGGTTGGATTCGTCGACGAGACACATCACCTCGTCGACGAGTCCTGTAAAAAGTTCATCGACAAACCTGCACCCTCATCGACAAGTTTCAATCTGCTTTAAACCCTCTCTCGGTACCTTCACGTCAACGAGACGAGACTTCGTCAACAAGATCCTGAAGAGCCCTCGTTGGCGAAACCCATGTGTTCATCAATGAGTCCTATAGAATTTCTTGGGTTATTACATTCTCCCCTCCTTATGAAATTTCGACCTCGAAATTTACTATCTGTATTACCTTTTATCATCCTATAAAAGCAAATGATCTACTTATTTTATTACTTACCCTCACTTATGGCGGAGGAATACCGTGGTTACATTCCATGTTCTGAGAGATTACACATATAAAACTGAAAACTATCTACTAACTAAATCCATACATGTACCTGGAAAAGAAACTTATCTAACTATTATACTTTACCTGATTACCTCTATATCTCTTGGAACAACTGCGAGTATCTGATCTGCTCCTCGAGCTCCCAAGAGCTTCCTCTATAACGTGATTTTTTCACAAAACTTTCACTAACTGAAATTTTTTTTGTACGTAATTCTTGTGTCTTTCTGTCTAATATATGTACTGGTGCTTCTTCATAAGCTAATGAATCCTTGAGTTCTATCTCTACATAGCTGATGATGTGGGACGGGTCTGGGACGTATTTCCTCAATATAGCAACATGAAACACGTCATGTATTCTGGATAAAATTGGTGGCAAAGCTAGCCTATAAGCAACTGACCATATTCTTTCTAGTATCTCAAAAGGGTCAATAAACCTAGGGCTCAACTTGCCCTTCTTCCCAAATCTCATAATCCTTCTCATAGGAGCTACTTTCAAAAATACCCGATCTCCCACTTCAAACTCTAACTCCCAGCGGCGAGTGTCTGCGTAACTTTTCTGCCGACTCTATGTGGTACTGATTCTTTCTTTAATTAGTCAGACCATGCCACAAGTCTGCTGAGCAATCTCTGGACCCAAAACTCGCCTCTCGCCTACCTCATCCCAGAAGAGAGGAGAACGACATCTCCTAGCATATAGTGCCTCGTATGAGCCATGCCGATACTAGACTGGTAGCTGTTATTGTAGGCAAATTCAACTAATGGTAAAAACTGAGTCCAGCTACCCCCAAAATCTAGCACGCACTCACAAAGCATATTTTCTAAGATCTGAATTGTCCTCTCAGTCTGACCATCTGTTTGGGGATGGAAAGTTGTACTAAATGCTAACTGTGTACCCATAGCCTCTTGAAATCTTTTCCAGAATCATGAAGTAAACTAAGGATCCCAGTCTGAGACTATGGATATTGGTACACCATAGACGCGAACTATCTCCTAAACATATATCTCTGCTAGTCTGTCCATAAAATAGCCGACTTTAATAGGGATAAAATGGGCAGTCACCAACCTCTACTTCAACTCCTAGAAGCTCTGCTCACAGTCATTAGTCCATTCAAACCTTACATCTTTCATCGTAAGTCGCGTCAATGGACTTGACAAACTAGAGAAACCATCCACGAAGCACCGATAATAGCCTACTAAACCTAGAAAATTCCTAACTTCTTGAACATTTCCTAGCCTCATCCAATTTACCACTACCTCTATCTTACTCAGATCGACAGATACACCTGCCTTAGAGATCACATGGTCGAGAAGAGAAACCCGTTTCAGCTAGAATTCACATTTCTTGAACTTTGCATATAACTATCTCTTTCTCAATGATGCTCATGCTCCTCAAAACTCCTCGAGTAGACCAGTATATCATCAATAAATACAACCACAAAATGGTCCAAATACTGATGGAACACTCGGTTCATTAAATCCATGAATACCGCTAGTGCATAAGTCAACCCAAATGGCATCACCAAGAATTTGTAATGCCCATATCTCGTATGAAACGTCATTTTCAAGACGTCCTCTGCCCTCACTCTCACCTGATGATAACCTAACCGCAGGTCAATTTTAGAATAAACCTGGGTCCCCTGGAGCTGATCAAACAAATTGTCGATCCTGGGAAGAGGATATTTATTCTTAATTATCAATTTATTTATTTCCCTATAATCTATACATATCCCCATAGTCCCATTTTCTTTTTCACAAATAAGACTGGTGCTCCCCAGGGTGACACGCTGGGCCTGATGAATCCCTTGTCCAGTAATTCTTGCAATTGATCCTTCAGTTCTTTTAACTCAACTGGGGCCATCCGATAAGGAGCTTTAGATATTGGTGCTGACCTCAGTAGAAGATCCACTGTAAACTTTACTTCACGGTCTGGGGGTAAACCCGGTAATTCTTTTGGAAATACATCTAAAAATTTTCTAACTACAGGGACATCAACTTGTTTCAATTCTTCTTTTGGCGATTCCTTAATGTAGGAAACAAGTCCCTGGCAGCCTTCTTGAATTAGTTTTCTCACCTGAACAGTTGATGCAAGCTGTGGCAAAGAACGTACCAGCGAACCAAGAAATCTATATTCTAGCTCGCCTGGAGGTATGAAAATCACTTCTTTTAAATGACAATCAAAACTAGCATGATTATCTACTAATGAGTCCATACCCAAAATTATATCAAATCCTTGCATATCTAATATCTCCAAATCAACTGGCAATATTTTCCCCTAAATAGTTACTGGAAAGCTCCTGAGTACCCTTCCATATCTCATCACTTACCTCGTCGGTATAACTACAGCCAATGCAATATCCAACAACTGTGCCTCATACCCTATTAACTTAGCATATACTACAGAAACAAAAGAGTGGGTGACACTTGTATCAAATAAAACAATAGCTATAAATGAGAAAGCAATAAGGGTACCTATAACTATGTCTCTAGCTGCATCGGTGTCACCTGGTGTCAACGCGTACACTCTCGCCGGTGTCGTATTCCTCTACTGTCCTCCACGGGGTGCCTGATAACCACCTCGGTATGGTTTGGGAGCTGGTGTCTAAGCTATCAATCCTTGATACGATCAGGATCTATGCCCGGGTCTCCCATAATGGTAGCAGACGTCTTCACCCATCCTGCATTCACCTGGATGTTTGCGGCCACATCTAGGACAGGTAAAACCAGCCTGTGTAGTGACCCGAAGAATAATAGTATTTAAATAATAATAATAATAAGAGGGAGAAAAATGGAAATAGAAACAAAAGGAGGTCGTAGACTTCGTCGACGAATGCTCCGCGTTCGTCGACGACATTGCATTTTGAAGATAATATTAATAATAATAATTTTAAGGAAATTGCCTGGATTCGTCAACGAGTGCATAAGAAAATTTGTCGACGAATACAGGGATTCGTTGATAAATACAGGGATTTGTCGACGAGAAAATACCGAGGGAGGTTTTGGTTACTCTGAATTTCGTCGATGAATACAGGGTTTCGTCGACGAATTTAATGAAGGACTCGTCAACGAGGTGACATGTCTCATTAACGAATTTGGCCCTATAAATAGCTAAAAACCATATTTTTATTCATTTTCAAAGCCTCTCTTTCTCCTTTCTCTCTCTCTCTTTCTTTCTCTCTCTCTCTCTCTCTCTCTCTCTCTCTCTCTCTCTCTCTCTCTCTCTCTCTCTTTACATCACTCTCTCCCTTCTCTCTTCGATTTCGGCCCCTCCAGTCGCTGAATTGATGAACCGAAGCCACCACAATGCTCCTGGTGAAGTTCTCTGCAAGTCTGTCAGAGCGGATCGTTGGGAAAACGAAGTTGGATTTCATCCCAAATTCAGGGTAAGGCCGTTTAACCCATTTTTGGCCTTATGATAGTTATAGGAAATGATGTAGGCGGAGAAATACTAATATTTTGTTCTGAAAAATTTTGTTTTCAGAGTGTTATGTAGGAGGCCCTGCGGATGTTAAGTTAGAATTTCATAGGGGCTTTCCAGTAGTCAGGTAAGGGAAATATGCTATGCTAGGAAATTTTGAAATACTATACAGTTTATTTAATTATGAAAATTATGTATTGAAGTATCGTGTGGTTTGTGAATATGATTATAGTACGGAGATATGTTTCACGATAATTTAGTATTCTGATTTTACGATATTTCAGTACCATGATTTTATGAATCTCAGTACCATGATTACACGAATATCAGTATTATGATTATGTAGTTACAGTGTTATGATTATACAGTTCTCAGAATTACAGTATAGTTTATGCAGCATCATGGTTATTACGATTATTTCAGAATCGTGGTAAATCAGATAGTTGTATATAGAAATACATTATATAATATTAGACCCTGTTGGACCATACAGCAGAGCACGGTACCGTTGCTACAGATATTATGTTACGTTATGAGTGCAACCACCTATTTAGATAATACTTGGTAGGTTGATCACCTAGGCCCTTGACGAGGAAGCTCCCCATCAGATATGGGTTGAGGTGGGCAGATCAACCGATGGAGTATAGTGATTTATTCCTGATTGGCCAACCTGGGTAAATCCCACCTACGGGCCGCACAACCCTATCATAAGGGAGTAAGTCATGACACCCAAGTATCCATAGGGAACATTTTCAGTTATTATTACGTTTGTATAGATTTGCAGAAATAGGAAACATACTTACTTATATTAGAAGTATTTTGAATAATAATCTCCAATACTGTCATGTTAAGCAATAGGGACAAGGGTGGTGAATTTTATCACTTATACTTTATTTATATATTCAGTTATACATGTTTATCTGAAAATAGATTTTCATAATATAGTAGCTCATTTGCCACACACTAGTAATAACATATTTCGTCTTACTGAGCGTTGGCTCATCCTAGTATTGAATCATTTTTTTCAGGTGATCCAGGCAGGCGAGCAGACTAGGCTCGTAGATAGAGGGGCTACAGTAGTGCCCTGTCAGTGAAGAGTGAGTGTTTTTGTATAGTCCAGTATAGTTGAGGGTATTTTTGGGAAACAAATGTGTGTGTATATTTGGGAAACATGCTAGTACTCTGGTATTGTATTATATGGTATGGTATTGTATATACTTATACATATGGATATGTTTAATTGATTTCCGCTTCTTACTGCTTAGGTTAATGATTGGGTTTATTCCCAGAATGGTATCAGAGCACATTATATGTCATATAAAAAAAAGCATGGAAATTAAGCTAGTTGTTACAGCCTATCCACCCTGAAAACCACCACAGCCCATCATCCGTCTCTAACCACCTCCATAGCAATCTCCTCTCAATGGCCCTCGGCTAGAGCTCGCCTGTAAATCCTAAGGAGCATACCTCTTCCTCTAACCCTGAGCTACAGTGCTCCTCTGCATACCACTCTCAATAACAATAGCTCTATCCACCACCTCAACAAACGTCTGAGCTTGAAAGCTAATAACTTGCTCAAATAAACTCTACTTTAATCCCTCTTCAAACTTCTTGGCCTTTTTCTCTTCGTCTGGTGCTAAATGTGGGGCAAAACGGTATAACTCAAGAAATTGTGCAGCATACTATGTCACCGTCATCAACCCCTGAGACAAATGCAGGAACTCTGCTGCCTTTGCGCTTTGAACAATAGCAGGGAAATATCGATCGAAGAATAGTTCCTTGAACCGACTCCACGACACTGACACTGGAACTATTCTTCAAGTGATATTTCCCTGCTAACTAGGGCAACTCAAGACATTCTCTAACCGCGAGTCTAATCTGCTCGCCTAGCAGGATCCCCTGAAAAATAATAAGTCACTGGGATGAGACAACACTTAGTATGTGAAAATATGTTATTACTAGTGTGTGGCGGCTGAGTTAATCATTTAAAATACTGAAATAATACTGATACCGTAATCTAAGAAAATCTAATAAACTATACAGAATATATATATTTGTCATGTAATCTTTGAAATATGATTGTATATCTGAGTTTGCTATCTAAAGGTACTACTAATATAATAGTATAAACTGATGTTGTGTGATATATCTGTACATAGAAACTTCTGCTATACCCTAAGATCTGTATATCATGATATATCCCCTCATGATAGGGTTGTGTGGCCCATATGTTGGACTTACACTAGTCGGCCCTCCAGGTAAGTCAATCTCTATCATCCGCCAATCTGTAATGATCTATGTAGATCCTAACCCACTGCAATCACTCCGAGCTATCTCAAACCTCTGTCATCATCTAACCGGCTACCCCAACCCAGCATGCTGGGGAGACTGCAAATCTCTTCTAGCATGGTTAGCTGGAATCCACATGCTATCTGAGTCATGTGGTTGCACGTGTCTGAAACTAGCAACGATACCGTGCTCTGCTGTAAATAAATCTGTCTGTAATTTCCACAGGGATCTGATATCGTGTAATACTATATACATATATAAATATATAGTCATTTTGTTGCTTTTAACATGATTTCAAAATCAATCATAACACTATAATTCTGAACATTATTCTTTGAGATATCTGACTGAAATATATATATTATCTGTCGGTAACATCTGTGTTTTCTGTATGTACTATATGTAATGTCTATATAAAATATCTGTATATAATATTTGTATACTCTGTATATAATATCTGTAATCTCTATATATAATATTTATATACTCAATATATAATATATGTAATCTCTGAATAATCTGTTGTAGCATCTTGATGTTATAACTGTATAATCTTTCTGAATAAACTGTCTGAATGTTATGGTTTAGAAATCACACTTTTCTCGAGGAAATACTGTAAGTCTCATTCATTGCTAATAATTTGAAATATCTGAATATCTGTATATCTGTAATACTGTAAAATCTATATATTCTATATTGTAATAAACTCATGCCACACATTTGAGTAAACACAATCTCATGCTTGATTTCCGTAATTCTGCTATAAAGATAATATTCATAATTCTCTGAAAAAATAATCAAATCTGCATGCTTGTAAATACACATCCATAATATCTTATATATATATTAAAAATTTCTTGCATAGCATATTTCCCTTACCTTAAATCTAAAAAGCCCCTACTAAATTCTGGCTCTATACTCGCAGGATTCCTAACTCAACATCTTGAAAACAATATCCCCCGGAACAAAATATCAGTATTTTTCTGTATACAACACTTCTTATATTTTCAGGAAAAGTAGATTCTAAATAAAACACCTTACCTTGAATTTGAGATGAATTTCAAATCAACTTTCCTCACAATGTGCTCTAGCAGCCTTGCAGAGAACTTCACTAGGAGGGTCGTGGTGGCCTCGAATCTTCAATCCGGCGAGAAATGGGGTTAGGATCGAGGAAAGAAAGGGAGGGGGTCATGAGAGAGAGAGAGAGAGAGAGAGAGAGAGAGAGAGAGAGAGAGAGAGAGAATGGTTTCTACGCTGAAGATTTTGATTAAAAATTCGAGTTTCAGCTATTTATAGGGCTAGATTCGTCAACGAGACACGTCACCTCGTTGACGATTTCTGTAAAATGTTCATCGATGAATTTGCACCCTTGTCGATGAGTTTCAGTCTGCTTTAAACCCTCTCTCAATATCTTCTCATCAACGAGACGGGACCTCATCAACGAGATCCTGAAGAGCCCTCGTCGACGAAACCCTTGTGTTCGTCGACGAGTCCTATAGAATTTCTTGGGTTATTACAATATTGACAAAATTTTGAATAAATATGACTAATAATTGCAAGCATGTTACTACTCCTTTTGATTCAAGTAATCAATTATTTCCTGTTAAGAATGAGAATGATGTGGTTAATCAAGAGGAATATAATAACATTATTGGTAGCCTGTGATATGCAACTGATTTAATTAGACCTGACATTACATATGCAGTAGGAATACTTAGTAGATTTTTTAGCAAGTTGGGAAGAGAACATTGGAATGTTCTTGAACGTGTAATGAAATATTTAGTTGGTACCAAAAAATTATGGCTTATCTTTTACTAAGTATCCTGATGTACTTGAAGGTTTCTGTGATGCTGATTGGAATACTTTGTCAGGTGATTCTCTCTCTACTTATATTTTTACTTTAGGTGGTAGTGTTATTTGTTGGAAATATAAAAAACAAACAATAATTGCTAACTCAACTATGGAAACTGAGCTTATTGCTTTAGCATCAGCTAATGAAGAAGCAAGTTGGTTAAGAGACATGTTGTATGAAATCCCATTCTGGGAAAAACCAATACCACCTATCCTAATTAACTGTGATAGTACTGCTACAATTGGTAGAGTGAACAACCGTAATTATAACGGTAAATCTATACCCATAAGAAGAAAACACAGTATTGTGAGATCATGTTTGAGTAGTGACATCATTAATGTAAGTTATATGAAATCTTTTGAAAATCTTGCGAATCCATTAACTAAGGCCTTAGCAAGAAAAAGGATTTGGAATACATCGAGGGGGATGGGATTAAAGCCCGTATAATCATGAACCACGTATAAGGATACCCGACCCAAGGAACAGAGATCTTGTAATTAGGTTCAATGGGAAAAACGAATCATATGATGGTCGTAAGAAATTCACTATTATTTTTAAAATTCATCCCTATGGTGTAAGTGCATTTATATTGTAACGAAGGAGGTTGAGTTTTTTAAAACTCTTAATGATAATCTATATCTCTTATAAGTGGGGTGTCAGAGTTATAGGAGCACCCTTGACAGATTTCACCTATGTGAGTATGGGAGTAGGGCCGCTCTATATGAGAATTAGGCTTATTCTCAAATATGCTTATGAAATTGGGAAAAGCATAAGGCCAAAACGTGCTGGCTATTAAAGCTCATGTCAACACCTGAGTGGTTATGTGTGACCAATAATACTTTATTTCCCTTAAACAGCCCTAGTTCAAGTCTGAGACCACTACTGACTCTGGAGTAAAGATTATTGTTCGCTAAGTGAAGGTTCAATGTAGAGCACACCTTCATTATGTATAATTGTTCATCTTTGTTTGTTAAACTGTAACGACCTGTTTAATTTCTCTATTATTTTTTTCCATAATATAATAAAACTAGTATAACACATCAAGCAGATCATGATCAACCTAAACCCCTTGGGTACCAGGGATACATTAGAGATACAATACGGAAGCCTAAGCAGCAGGAAACATAAAATCCATATACACCCCAACGTACTATTTAATACAATACCAGAGCTACTATATTCATTATATACATCTCGAAACAGTCAAAAACCAATCCTAGGGTTGTTCCCCCACAAAACCATCCAACCCTACCAAAATACATACCCTTTAAAAAGGGCAGACCAGCTGTAACTATCTCAACGGAGCTTTATCCGCTTTCCTATCAGGGGCTCCTAAAACGATCATATAATTAGGGGTGAGACACCTCTTAGTAAGGGAAATAAACTAATACTAGTGTGTGGAAACATGATTTTATCCATGTTATACATAAAAGCATATATAAACATATCTAGTAAATATATTTGTATCATTTATGGAAAAAACATGTATAACATAACAAGGCAGAACATACTAGGTTTCATAGCATAATCCATCTCATATAATAATGATACAAAAACAATCTTGGTAGGTTAATTGGTTGTTGTCATGTATTACCCCCACATAACTGGGTTGTGTGGCCTGAAGGCGGGACCTGACAATAGTTGGCTGACCATTGTCAAGTCAAAAGTACAGTCTGTAAGTCTGATGAGTTTGCTAGACCTAATTCATACACTAGGGGCATCCACACTTCTTAAAACCACATCAACTATCTGTCCTCACACTACTCCATACAACAAAGTTAACACAATATCATGATGATCATGAACACATAGCAATGGTACCGTGCAAGTGCTAACTTAGACCAAACTAACCAAGTTCTGATAACATATAGCATATAATCAAACTGTGATACATGGATAATTCATACTATTGATTGTCAAATCAATATCATCACATCATTTTGTGTATATATATATATATATATATATATATATATCATGAAAATCATCAGCCTGTATGCCGGCATTTCATATTTTACCATAGCTCAGCCCGTACACCAACAAAATATATCCATAGCTCAACCCGTATGCCAGAAAAACATATAAAACTCTCGTCTTGCATGCCAATTTTTCATTATAAAAATCCATATCATTATCATATTCCCAGAAAATAGTAATTCATCATAAATTCTACTCATGTCACACAAAATGGTTATTATGTACATTCCGAACATATCATCATTTTCAACCGTATTTTCCAACATAATGCATAATTATATATAAATACATATATTTCCCTGAAATCAAATGCTATAAAGTTATACTTTTTTTTTTTTTTCATAAAACATTACCTTAGTTTATCCCCTTACCTAATTTCTTTAAAAGCCCCTATAACAACAGGTCTAGCACCCGCAGGGTTCCTTGTTCAACACCCTGAAATCAACATTTTCCAGAACAAAAATTCAGTATTTCTTTGACTGCTACATTTTCTTCAACTGCAGGTAAGTCAAATACTAAATAAAAACCCTTACCCTGAATTTGGGATGAATTCCAACTTAGCCCCACCAACGATCCACTCCAGTAAGGTTGAAGAGAACTTTCCCAAGAGTGTCGTGGTGGCCTCGGATCATCGAACTGACAAAAGATTGGCCTAAAATCCTAGAGAGAAGGAGGGAAAATTGAAAGGAGAGAGAGAGAGAGAGAGAGAGAGAGAGAGAGAGAGAGAGAGAGAGAGAGAGAGAATTTATGTGGTCAAAATGAGCTGAAAAATCGCATTTAGGGCTACTTATACCCTGGCCCTCGTTAAGCCACGTCACCTCGTTGACGAGGTCATGAAGACAATTTGTCGACAAACTCACTCCTCGTTGACGAAATTCAGGATCGTCCGAACCCATTCTCGGTATCTTCTCGTCGACGAAGTCCGTTGCCGCCCTCTCTACTAATTCCATTTTCCTCTCTCTTTAATATTTAAATATCATTATTCTTCAGATCATTACATTCTCCCTTTCTTACAAAATTTCATTCTCGAAATTTACTATTCATATAACTCATTATGTAAGAACCCGAAAAATATAAAATGGATTTCTGCAGATTTCATCGACGAAGCCAAATTTCATCGACGAAGGCAGTAGACTTTTCATCGACGAAATTCAGAGGTTCGTCGATGAAGAGAAGCCGAGAGGTCTGGAAAGTTTTAAATATCAGACTTCGTCAACGAGGCTGCCGACATGCTCGATGAAATCCTTGACTTTTCATCGACGAAGGCACTTTTCATCGACGAAAACCGGTCGGGTCAAAAGGGTTTAAAAGGAATTTTCTCTTTCTTCTTCATTAAGAAATCTCATATCTCTCTCTCTCTCAACTCTCTCTCTCTCTCAACTCTCTCTCTCTAAACTCTCTCTACTCTCTCTAGATTTCCTCGCCAGTCGTTGATAGAATCGGAAATCTGAGGTTACCACGAGGATCGTGGAAGGATTCTCTACAACTTCTGCGAATCGGAATCTGGTTTCGGGGATTTTTGGGTTTCAAGTCAAAATCGAGGTAAGACTCAGTTTTCATTTTTGATTTGGTATATGTGTAGTAGTACGGATTATAAGCATGTTTAGTATTGTGGTTTGTAGATTTCGGAGTCTCGGTTCGTAGTTTTGAGGACCGTAGAGTTCGTGGTTTGGTTTTGGGTTGAGGTAAGGGGATTCTATTTATATCAATTCATTTTTGAAATCAGGATCGGTAAGCCTGTAGGCTACAATCGTATGTACGTTTTGACTACTTATTTGAGGAAATCTATCGGGTGAAAACACGGGATTTTTGGGTTACAGTTTTCGGGAAAATTAGGGATTTCGGGTATCATCTCCTATTTGATTGGAAAACCGTTTATGTTGTTTAAACTGTATTATTGAGGTGACCATAATCCATATTTTCATAATCTGTATACTTGAAATTGTAAACGATAGGATTTTCCGTAAACCAAATAAGTGTGGTGTGTGTGTATGTTTGTATGTTGTTCCAAATATTTGTGAAAAACAGCTATGTGGCGGCTTATTACCGTACGCTGAAATATATAGGGATGTGAGTTCCAAAGTGATTCCAGGTTTTGTGAAAAACGGCTAGGGGCGGCTAATTACCGTACATTGTGCCCTATAACGGCTAACTACCGTGGGCAAGAGTAGCCGGCTCTATATCCGGGGTGCAAAATATCACCAAGAGTGGCCGACTCTATATACAGGGTGCAAAATATCACCAAGAGTGGCCGGCTCTATATTTGGGGTGCGAAATATCACCAGTATGATTCGGCTGGTCACCGAATGTAGCAACGGATCACAGTGGGCCTAGGTTGACGCAACATAGTTTGCACGTGGTAACGTAATCGGGGTTAGACCAGGTGACCTTGTGTAGTTGCGTATATAGCAATGGATTCACTATTGGGCCTGAGTCAGACACCTTCGTAGTTTCATGTGTTGGATCGTAACCGCTGTGAGATTGAGTGACCTTGTGTAGTTGCGTATAGTGTGATGACACTGACCATATGTACGTATTTATGTATTTGAGTATCGTATGAACTGGAATGGTTTTTTGAAAATACTGGAACTGTATGGAATTCTATGGAAATGTATGGAACTTGTTTTGAAACTGTACGTATTGTTTCAAACTGTATAGTATGAATGTGTTATAAAGTATGAAAATGACACCGGTATGCCACACACTGATATAACATGTTTTCTCCCTTACTAAGAGGTGTCTCACCTCGAATATATATATATATATATATATATATAAATGTTTTTCAGGTCCTTCGGGTAGCCGAAACTAGCATCCTAGCATCCGGAAGCAGGGGTGTGTTTAGCTACTGTTAGTACCTGATAGGTACGTATTTTGTAACCGGGTTATCCTGATGGATTTTGTAGACACCCATGGTATGTATGGTATTTGTAGGTATGGTTAACCCTGTATGGTATAGACTCTGGTATGGTTAGTTCGATGTAAAGAAAGACCATATTCCGCTACGTATGTTGATGAGTATGGACATGTGTATGTATGTATATAGGGCATCCGTTACCCCACAGGGTCGGGCCCTCTTGTATATGATAACATGTATGTTTTACATTGATACAGAGACAGGTTAGGTTACTTAATTCACCCCTGGGTCCCATTTCATAGTTCGGGGCGTGACACATCATCCCTTAAAGGCAAAATGGTCTACTTATTTTATTACTTATGGCGGAGAAATACCGTGGTTACATTTCGAGTCTTGGGAGATTACATAAACAAAATAAAATTCTCCTAAAACTAAAGTACCACTTACTAATTAAACTATTACATATACCTGCAAAAGAAATATTACCTAATTATTTACATTTTACCGTAGTTAAACTTCTTGAAATAAATGCGGATACTTCTGTATTATTTGTTCCCCAAACTCCCAAGAAACCTCTTTTACCGTATGATTTCTCCACAAAACTTTTACGAGAGGAATCTTCTTGTTACATAACTCTTGCACTTTTTTAACTAGAATTTGTACTAACACTTTTTCATATACTAGTGAATCACTGAGCTCTAATTCACCATAACTAATAATATGAGAAGGGTCTAGGACGTATTTTCTTAACATAGATATATGGAATACATCATGAATTTTGGATAACATAGGTGGCAAAGCTAGCTTGTAGGCCATCAACCCCACTTTCTCTAGGATCTTAAATGGACCAATAAATCTAGGGCTAAGTTTACCCTTCCTTCCGAACCTCATAACCCCTTTCAACGGAGCTATCTTCAAAAATACATGGTCACCAATATCAAACTCTAAATTCTTATGGCGGTTATCAGCGTAATTCTTTTGTCAGCTTTGAGCTGCACTTATCCTATCTTTGATAAACCGAACCTTATCATGCGCTTGCTGAACAAGCTCTGGTCCCACAACTTGCCACTCACCCACTTCATCCCAAAATAAAGGAGAACGAAATCTCCTACCATATAGAGCCTTAAACAGTGTCATGTCAATGCTAGTTTGATAACTATTATTGTACGCAAATTCCACCAGCGGCATAAACTGAGTCCAACTACCCCCAAAATCTAGCATACACGCTCGAAGCATATCTTCTAATATCTGTATCATCCTATCAATTTGTCCGTCTAACTAGGGATGGAATGTCGTACTGAAAGATAACTAAGACCCCAAGGCTTCCTACAAACTCTTCCAAAAACGTGATGTGAAACACAGGTCTCAATCTGACATAATAGATACTGGCACTCCATAAGGATGAATTATTTCCTGAATGTAAATCTTTGCCAAACGATTGAGGGAGTAGTTGATTTTGATAGGTAAGAAATGGGCGATCTTAGTTAAACAGTCAACAATCACCCAAATGGCATTCTGGCCGTGCAACGCCATCAGCAATCCTAACACAAAATCCATAGATATATAATCCCACTTCCACTTTAGGATAAATAATGGCTACAACTGCCCTACCGGCCTCTGGTGCTCAACTTTCACCTACTGACACGTCAAACATTAGGCTACATACTCAACAATTTCTTTCTTCATACCACTCCACCAGTACGACTCTCGCAGATCCCTATATATCTTCGTACTATAAGGATGAACTATGTACAAAGATCTAAGAGCCTCCTCTAAAATAGTCTTTCTAATCTCAGTATTGGTAGGAACGCATAATCTAGAACGGAACTGCAAAGCTCTGTTATCTGCAATACTGAATTCCTCCCCCTAACCACTTTGCACTCTATCCATCATCTCTGCTAATTCTGGGTCTTCTTTCTAAGCAGCTTTAATTCTTTCCTGTAGAGTAGGTTGTACTACTAAACTGACAATGTAAGCCTGGGAACCACTCTCAACTAATTCGATGCCGAGTCTCTCCAGATCCATAATGATCGGATACTGGATCTCTATAGCCATCAACATTGATTCCCTTAATTTCCTACTTAATGCATCAGCTACCACGTTCGCCTTCCCTAGATGGTAACTGATAATGCAATCAAAATCTTTAATAAGCTCCAACCACCTTCTCTTCCTCATATTTAGTTCCTTTTGAGTGAAGAAGTACTTTAAACTCTTGTGGTCGAGGAAAATTTCGCACCGCTCACCATACAAGTAATGCCTCCAAATTTTCAATGCATGTACCACAGCAGCCAATTCAAGATCATGGGTAGGGTAGTTCTTTTCATATTCTTTCAACTATCTGGAAGCATACGCCACCACCCTACCATACTGCATCAATACACAACCTAGTCCTTTCAAGGATGCATCACTGTAAATGACATAATTCTCACCCCCTTATGGGATAATCAACATTGGCGTTATGACAAGCCTCTGCTTTAACTTTTAAAAACTTTGCTTACAGCTGTCATCCCACTTAAATCTAACATTCTTCCTAGTCAGACGTTTCAGAGGCCCTGATAATGCCGAGAATCCCTCAACGAAACGACGGTAATATCCAGCTAACCCCAAAACACTCCTAATCTCCTGGACATTCCTTGGTCTTGCCCAATTCACTACCACCTCAATCTTACTGGGATCCACAAAAATACCATCCCCTGAGATAACATGCCCCAAAAACACGACTTTCTCAAGCCAGAATTCACAGTTACTAAACTTAGCATACAAATTCTTTTCCCAGAGCGTCTGCATAACCTGCCTCAAGTGCCTCTCATGCTCCTCATAGCTCCTCGAATAGACCAATACATCATCAATAAAAACAACAACAAATTGATTTAAATATGGATGGAAAATCCTGTTCATTAAATCCATGAATACCGTAGGAGCATTCATCAGATCAAACGGCATAACGAGGAATTCATAATGCTCGTATTTGGTCCTAAAGGTTGTCTTCGATACATCCTCTACTTTCACTTTCACCTGATGGTAACCTGATCTAAGGTCAATCTTAGAATACACCCGTGTACCCTAGAGCTAATCAAACAAATCATCTATACGGGGTAGAGGATACTTATTCTTGATTGTCACTTTATTAATCTCTCTGTAATCTATGCACATCCTTATAGACCCATCTTTCCTCTTCACAAATAGTATTGGAGCTCCTCACAAAGATACACTAAGTTGTATGAAGCCCTTATCAAGTAAATCTTGCAATTGATTCTTCAATTCTGCCAACTCTACTGTCGCCATTCGATAAGGTACTTTAGAAATCAATGATGTACCTAGAAGCAAATCAATAGAAAAATCTACCTCCCGATCAGGTGGCAAGCCTGGTAATCCATCTGGAAAAATATATGTAAACTCCTTTACTACAGGTGTGCTCGCAAGTTTTAATTCATTCTCTAACATCTCCTTCAAAAAATCCACAAACCCCTGATAACCACTCAACAGTAGTCTCCTTACCTTGATAGCCGAAACTAGCTGAGGCAGGGATTGCACTCGCGACCCTACAAAACTAAATTCTGTTGTTCCTGGAGGTCTGAATATCACTTCTTGTGCATGGCAATCTATACAAGAAAAATTAGCTGCTAGCCAATCCATACCAAATATTACATCGAACTCATGCATATCTAGCACAAATAAATCGACAGACAAAATTATCCCCTAAATATCAACTGAACAACCCCGGAGCACCCTACTACACTTCACTGCAGTCCCAGTTGGTGTAGATACCAACAATTCAGTATTTAACAACTATGTTTTTGCCCCACATAGTCTAGTGCACTCCAAAGATACAAACGAGTGTGTGGCTCCTGAATCAAACAATGCAATAACTTTAAAAGAAAGCATACCAACCATACCTGTCACTACATCATTGGCTATCTCAGCATCACTCAGCGTCAGAGTGAACACTCTAGCTAGAGCCACATTCCTCTGCTGGCCCCCACATGGTTCCTGATAACCTCCCCGGTACGGTCTAGGAGCAGGAGCTGCATCTGGTGGTGTAGGACAGTCTCGCACCATATGCCCCGGTCTACCACAACGATAGTAGACAGCTCCACTTGCTCGACACTCTCCCCAGTGTCTCCTCCCACAAGTCTGACAAATAGGGGGAACCTGCACCGCCTGAACCTCGCATCCTCCAATCTCCTACCTTCGTCCTCTACCATGGTTTCCTCTCATCCACTGATTCTATCTAGGACTTTGCAGGTTGTCTGAACATGCAAATCTCTTCCTCTATCACTATTCCTCTATATCCAGACGCTCACCAACCTCTGCCAAGGCTACTCTATCGACTAATTCAGCAAAATCCTAGATCCGTAGCACTACCACATACTTGAATATGCCTTGCCTCAAACCTCTTTCAAACTTCTCGCCTTCTTCACCTCATCAGGCACGATATACGAAGTGAAGCGAGAGAGCTCAATAAAACACGCTGCATATTGCTAGACTGATAATTGTCCCTACTTTAGCTGCAGGAACTCTTCCACTTTACCCTCCCTAACAATAGCTAGAAAATATCTATCAAAGAACAACTCCTTAAACTGATCCCAAGTCATGGCTATCGGCGTCATCCTCTGCTACTCCATAAATCTCACAATGGTCCACCACCTCTCGGCTTCCCTCGTCAATTTATAGGTGGCGAAGAGGACCCTCTATTCCTCAGTACACTATAACACAACCAAGACTTTCTCGGTCTCCTACATCCAGTTCTCAGCGGCTGTAGGATCGACTCCTCCTGAAAATGCTAGAGGATTCATCTTGATAAATTTCTCTATAGTGCACCCATGGCCTACAGAAGGATCACCCTACTCTCTAGAGCTCCTAGTGATCTCAGTCATAACCTGCTGAGCCACGCTACGTAGTACTGCGTCAGAATCAGTCTCGGCTGCACTCGAGGATCCTGCTCCATCACTGTCACTCGCATGGGCTCTACCTCCTCTTGGATCCATCTTGAAAGACAATAAACGTATCTTAAGAACCCTATACTTATAGCTTACACATCTAACGTAATTCCCTATCCTTACTTCCTCAACTTATTCCTAACTCCAATTTCACATTCTATGAAAATAACCCGACAATAGCTTACTATGGTTTTCCTAAAATCGTCACCCCAGGAAAAACACAGAAACTACCACGAAATTTCTTCTTCTAGACTGTAGAACAAAATCTTAAATCTTTTTCCTACACTCTGGTATTGTTTCCACTGCATTCTAAAGTCTATAGAACCTAGCAACCTAGGCACTAATACCAAACTTTAACAACCTACTTAATTTCTGTATTATTTTTTTTCCATAATATAATAAAACTAGTATAACACATCCAGCAGATCATGATCAACCTGAACCCCTTGGGTACCAGGGATACATTAGAGATACAATACGGAAGCCTAAGCAGCAAGAAACATAGAATCCATATACACCCCAATGTACTATTTAATACAATACCAGAGCTACTATATTCATTATATACATCTCAAAACAATCAAAAACCAATCCTAGGGTCATTCCCCCACAAAACCATCCAACCTTACCAAAATACATACCCTTTAGAAAGGGTAGACCAACTATAACTATCTCAGCGGAACTTTATCTGCTCTCCTATCAAGGGCTTCTGAAATGATCATATAATTAAGGGTGAGACACATCCGAGTAAGGGAAATAAACTAATACTAGTGTGTGGTAACATGAGTTTATCTATGTTATACATAAAAGCATATATAAACATATCTAGTAAATATATTTGTATCATTTATGGGAAAAACATGTATAATCATAACAAGGCTGAACATACTGGGTTTCATAGCATAATCCATCTCATATAATAATAATAAGAAAACAACCCTGGTAGGTTAACTGGCTGTTGTCATGTATTACCCCTCGCATAACTAGGTTGTGTGGCTCGAAGGCGGGACCTGACAATGGTTAGTCGACCACTGCCAAGTAAAAAGCACAGTCTGTAAGTCCGATGGGTCTGCCAGACCTGGTATGTACACCAGGGGCGTCCACACTTCTTAAAACCACATCGACTATCCGTCCTCACGCTACTCTGTATAGCAGTGTTAACACAATATCATGATGATCATGAGCACATAGCAGCGGTACCATGTAAATGTTAGCCTAGACCAAGCCAACTAGGTTCTAATAACATATAGCATATAATCAAACTGTGATACATGGATATTTCATACTATTAATTGCCAAATCAATATCATCACATCATATTACACACACACACACACACACACACACACATATATATATATATATATATATATATATCATGAAAATCATTGGCCTGTACGCCGACATTTCATATTTTACCATAACTTGGCCCATATGCTAGCGAATCATATCCATAGCTCGGCCTATACACCGGCAAAACATATCCATAACTTGGCCCATACGCTGGCAAAACATATCCATGACTTGGCCCGTATGCTGGCAAAACATATCCATGGCTCGGCCCGTATGTTGGCAAAACATATCTACAGCTTGGCCCGTACACCAACAAAACATATCCATAGCTCAGCCCGTACGCTGATTTTTCATTATAAAAATACATATCATTATCATATTCTCAGAAAATAATAATTCATCATAAATTCTACTCATGCCACACAAAATGGGTATTACGTACATTCTGAACATATCATCATTTTCAGTCGTATTTTCCAACATAATGCATAATTATATATAAATACATATATTTCCCTAAAATCAAATGCTATAAAGTTATACTGATTTTTTTTTTCATAAAACATCTACTTTAATTTATCCCCTTACCTGATTTCTGAAAAAGCTCCTATAACAATCAGTCTAGCACCCGCAGGGTTCCTTGTTTAACACCCTGAAATCAACATTTTCTAAAACAGAAATTTGGTATTTCTTTTACTACAACATTTTCTACAACTGCAGGTAAGTCAAATACTAAATAAAAACTCTTACCCTGAATTTGGGATGAATTCCAACTTAATCCCACCAATGATCCACTCCAACAAGGTTAAAGAGAACTTTCCTAGGAGTGTCGTGGTGGCCTCGGATCGTCGAATCGGCAAAAGATCGGCCTGAAATCCTAGAGAGAAGGAGGGAAAATCGAAAGGGGAGAGAGATAGATAGATATATATATATATATATAAAGAGAGAGAGAGAGAGAATTTCTGCGGCCAAAATGAGCTGAAAAATCATATTTAAGGCTACTTACACGCTAGCCCTTGTCGACGAGATTCGTCGACGAGTCACGCCATCTCATCGACGAGGTCACAAAGACAATTCGTTGACGAACTCATCGATGAAATTCAGAATTGTCCAAACCCATTCTCGGTATCTTCTCGTTGACGAAGTACACCCTCGTTGACGAACCTACAATGCCCTGTCGTAGACGAACGTGAAGCGTTCGTGGACGAAGTCCGCTACCGCCCTCTCTACTAATTCCATTTTCCTCTCTCTTTAATATTTAAATATTAGTATTCTTTAAGTAATTACATAAACTCTCTACATGCATGATACATACATAAAATTAAAATGAGGGGGGAATTGTTAGTGTATTTTAATATTATTATTTTATCTTGGAAAAGAAGATGTATATTATTATTTTATCTTAGAAAAATGAAATGTATCTTGGATTGGGTTATGGTCATTTATTCATATATCTCTTAAATGCACAAAGTTAATTAGATGAATGTACCTTGAATCTGGGGATGTATCTACTTAATATATACATAACTTATTTATTAAGTACATGGAAAATGAAAGGTCATTTTGTACCTATAAATAGACCCTTGAGGCATTAGCACAAGATAAACCAATTATCTTCATTCACATCTTATCATTCTTCTTTTGAGTCTAGAGAGTTTGACAAACAAAGAAAGGTGTTTTTTTTTTTTGTGGAGCTTTGGACTCCTCTGTTTGTGCAGAATTGGAGAGAATCATACAATTCAGATCAAGCTGTTGTATCTTGGGGGAGACAAGTCTTGAGGAAATCTACTGCACCGGTTCATGGGCTAAGCCAATAAAGCGCAGAGGGCTTAAATCTCATTAAAGAGAGCGAGATATTCGTGTCTCAGCTTATTTGTGAATCGTGATTTATTTTCTTATTTTTTTATTTGTAAATTTATCATTTTATATTATTAGTATTTCTAACACTTTTCACCAAGAAAAACTATGCCACTGAAAAACTTATCAACATTGTCTAGTGGTGCAATGATCGACCAAGAATTAGCCTTGTTGATCATGCTAGGAATGCCAAGCTCGCAGTTATACAATCAAAAGCCATGCCAAGCTCATAGGTATTTGACCTATGAATATCAAGCAATTACTTAGGCGATAAAGATTACGCAACCATTAAGCGACATTGATCACCTGATTATTCGGTGAGGCAAACGAGCTATTGCTAAGTCATCACCTTATTGACGAGAAAAGAAGATAGATCAGGTGAGGTGTAATAACCCAAACTTAAAAAAATATATAAATAAATAAATAAATAAAATAAAAAGGGGAAATTGAAGAAAGGGAAAAATAATTTAAAAAGGGTAACAAGCAGGCACTCGTCGACGAATTAGATTTTCTCGTCGACAAGCGATCTTCTGAGTTTCATCGCCGAGCATGCATGTCTCGTCGATGAGGACTTAACGAGAGAGGTTTTCATATTTCTTAATTTCATCGACGAGCTCCCAATTTCATCCACGAACGGTGTTCTTGGGCTCGTCGATGAGTGTAGATGTATCATCGACGAGGCCACGTGGCAAGTTCCCTATAAATAGGCAAAAATCAGAATTTTAGCGAAGGAATTCATTTCTCTGTTGTTTTTCTCTCTAAAATTCAGCCCCTCTGCCTTCTCTCAACGATTTTGACCTCGTTTCTCCTTGGTTCGACAATCAGAAGCTACCACATTGATCCTGGGGAGAATTTCTATAACTTAACCAAAACAGAATTTCAGTTTGAGGAGTTTGGGAATCATCCCAAAATCAGGGTAAGTAGGATATTTTAAGTCATATTGTTAATATGGAATGTATAGGGCCTAGGGAGTGATAAAATAGTATTTTGTTGAAGTTTGGGTTGATAAATTTGGGTTTTCGTATTAGGGTCCGGGTGAGTACTGTCGGAGTCGTTTCAAGGTTTTCGCAGGCATAATTTAGAAGAACAGGTAAAGGGAATTTATTATAGTAGGACTTTTATTAAAATTTAAACTGGTTACTTTGAGAATTTAATATATATATATATATATATATATGGAAAATAAAATTTTGTGGCAGGAATACAATTTTCATAATTTTAATTGGCTAATGTGAGTACAGATTGATGAAATTACTATTGATTTGTGAACTACTAGTTAACTATGAGTACAGTTTATGGTGAATATTGAATGTTGTGAATACTAGCTACTTGAGATTGCTGCGTGATAAATAATGTGATTTGTGTGTATGGAGTTTTTGTGTGGTTATTCGTGTGTATCACAATATAACATTGACAGACCTGAGGAGTTTGTTATATTGCCTAAATATAATCACGATATACATTGGCAGGCTTAAGGAGTTTGTATATTGTCATTATATATTAGGGTAGAGCATTGGCAGGTTTGAGGAGGTTATTCTACTGATATACTACGAGTAAGTCATGGGAATTTGTACTAGTGGTTAGTGGTGCCTGAGTGGGCCACGTTGTATTCATGTGTAGATGTTTGTCCTTGGTGGACCATGTGATGATGTTTGTCCTGTGTGGACCATATAATGATGTTTGTCCTGTGTGGACCAGTCCTGTGCGGACCATGTGATGATGTTTGTCCTGTGTGGACCACGTGATGATGTTTGTCCTATGTGGACCAATCCTGTGTGGACCATGTGATGATATTTGTCTTGTATGGACTAGTCATATGTGGACCATATAATGATGTTTGTCTTATATTGACCAGTCCTGTGTGGACCATGTATCATTTATGGGGAATGTGATCTAATAAGATGAATGATATATTAATTTAATTATATGTATATATAGATGGCAAAGTAAAACTTTCTGCCAAGAGCTTGCTAAGAAAGGCAAGTGCCCTGGTATTTTCAGTTGATGCCAAAGTAAAGGGAAGCTACTTATATGGACGGGTAACCTTCCCTTTTCTTGGAGATTTTGTCTATATACATAGCCCGAGGGCTTATTAAGTAAGGTAAGTGCCCTGATACTGGTATTAGAGCAGAGGGAAGCTACCTGTACGGGCGAGTAATCTTCCATATTCTCAGGTAATATTATTAAAAATAATTATGAATGTGAATATAAAATCAAAAGCCCGTATTTATGCATATTTGATATAAGTATGAAATTAGAGACCACTGTTGAAAGTAATGATGTATTTCTTAGGTGCGGTTGTTGGTGAATAGCAAACAAATATATATATATATATATATATATATATTGTAATATTTAAACATTTTGCCACACACACTGCTATGATTTGTTCTTCCTTACTGAGATGTGTCTCGCCTTACTGGATGATTATATTTTCAGGTCCATCAGGAGGTCGTGTTTAGGACTCTGGCAGGGTAAAGCTTTGAGTATTTTGGAAAGTTTGTATAAACAACTTATGTATAGTTTGTGTATGTTTTAAATACTGGTATGTAATATAAACAAGTAGTGGTAGTTGTTTATGGGGTACATATATGTATTTAGGTGGACTATGGTTTTTAAATTGAGGATGTATGTTTTATTTCCGCTGCATGATTGTGATATGTGGTATCAGAACAGGCAAATGTAACACGTGACCTCTAGGCCCCACTTGGCAGGTACGGGCCATTACAGTTGGTATCAGAGCATAACGGTCTTGTGGACTTTAAGGATAACGAATACTAGAGCATAGGTTCGAGTTAGGATTGGAATAAGATTGGGTAGGTTAGGATGAATAGCGATCTGGAAACTTGGAGGCGGTAATCCATTGATGGTCTTTTGTATTTTTTCAGGGGTGACGATTTCTAGAAAACTATGGTAAATCCATTAATGGTTTTGTTTTTAAATTTAAAGACTAGAATTTGGGAACGTAAGTTGGAACGATAGGTCGATTAAGCATGTGGTTGTGTTGGCATTATGATTTTGTAGTAAGACGGTATGAATGAATTGAGGATTAGAACTTATATGTTATGGTGATTTTTTGTTTTAAACTTGTTTCAATTATGATAAATGAGGGATTATAAGCTTATGTTTATTCTATCTTTGGGATGGATCCTATGAGGAAGGGTGTGACGACCTACTTAATTGCCCCCTTTTTTTCCAAAATATAATAAAATCAATATCACAAAACTCAACTCAGCAGATCATAATCTACCTGGACTCGTGGGTAACAGGAATACATCAAAACACATAATGGAAGCCTAAGCAATAGGAAACATACAATCATAAACATCTCATTATACCATATATCACAATATTATAAATACGAAAACATCCATCACATTACCATAAATACCAGAGTCACTATATCCACTGTATTTCAGTATATACATCCCAAAACAAGATCTAGGGACATTTCCTACAAAATCCAACTATTCCTACTAAAACTTACCCTTCAAAGAGGGCAGATAAACAGCACTAGATCAACAAGGCTTTTCCCACTCTCCTATTTGGGGCTCCTGAAAAGTTTATAAAATTTTGGGGTGAGACACCTCTCAGTAAGGAAAATAAACTAACACCAGTGTATGGCAACATAAGTATCCCATGTTATACATATACCATACAAAACATATTTAGTAACTGTTATGTCAAATCTGGGAAAACATATATATCATCAAAACATAGCAGAACATACTGCATTTTAATAAACATATTTAATCTCATATAATAATAATACAAAAACATTCCTAGTAGGTTAGCAGGCTGTTGTCATGTATTACCCCCACATGACTGGGTTGTGTGACTTGAAGACGAGACTTGACAATGGTTAGCCGACCACTGCCAAGTCAAAAGCACAGTCTGTAAGTCTGATGGGTCTGCCAGACTTGGGCCGTACACCAAGGGCGCTCACACACTTCTTAAAAACCACATCAACCATCCAATCTCACACCACTCCGTACAGCAGCGTTAATACAAATATCATGATCATGATGACCATGGACACATAGCAACGGTACTGTGCAAGTACTAGCCTAGACCAAGCCAAGCAGGTTCTGATATCATATAACATATACTGAAACTGTGAAACATGGATATTTCATATCATTAATTATCAAATCAATCATATCATTTTGCATATATACGTATATCATGAAAATCATTGGCCCGTACGCCGGTATTACACATTTTACCATAGCTCGGCCCGTACACCAGCAAACCATATCATAACACAGCCCGTACGTTGGAAAATCACATCCATAGCTCTGCCTGTAAGCCAGAAAATCATATACATAGTTCAGCCCGTACGCTAGCAAATCACATCCATAGCACGGCCCATACGCCGACAAAATATATCCATAGTTTAGCCCGTATACTGGCAAATCATACACATAGTACGGCCCATACGCCAACAAAACATATAAAAATCTCGGCCCGTATGTCAGTTTTCTATTATAAAAATCCGTATCGTTAACACATTTCCAGAAAACAGTATTTCATAACAATTTTTACTCATGCCACACTAATAGGTTTTCCACATATTTTACTTACCATCATTTTTAACAGTATTTTCCCAAATATATAATATACATATTTTTTATAAAATACTAACTTAGTTTATCCCCTTACCTGATTCTTGAAAAGCCCCTAAGAAAATTTGTCCTGCACCCGCAGGATTCCCTACTCAGCACCCTGAAAACAACATTCCCCAAAACTAAAGTTTAGTGTTTCTATGTGTACTATGCTTCGTTCAACTGTCAAAAATCCAAATATTGAGTAGAAAGTCTTACCCTGGATTTGGGATGGTTTCCACCTCAGCCCCACCGACGATCCACTCTGATAGATTTGCAAAGAACTTTCTCAGGAGCATCGTGGTGGCTTCAGATTGTCAAACATTGTCAAACCGGCGGAAATTCGGCCCGAAATTGAAGAGAGAAGGAGGAGAAACTGATTGGTAAAAGAGAGGGAAGTTCTGCGCAGAAAAAATGACTGAAAATCACGTTTAATCCCTATTTATACTGCGGGATTCGTTGACGAGTCCTATAGAAAGTTCGTCGACGAACTTCAACCCTTGTCGACGAATTTCAAGATCCCTAAAATCCTCTCTCGATATTTTCTTGTCGACGAATCCTATACTCGTTGATGAGCTCCTGTTATACCCTCATCGACGAGTCCCATGTATTCGTCAACGAGAAGCTGAAAAAAAATTCCTCGAGATTATCTTTTACAAAATGTAATGTCGTTGACGAACGTGAAAAAAAATTCCTCGAGATTATCTTTTCCAAAATGCAATGTCATTGACAAACATGAAACGTTCGTCGACGAAGTCAACTACCTCCTTCTGTTTTCGGTTTCCATTTTCCTTTCTTTTTATTATTTAAATACCATTATTCTTCGAGTCGTTACAAAGGGCGTTGATACTAGAGGAGATATACATGTGGATACCTCTAGTGAGGATGACGTTGATGTTACAGTAGTGTTGCATAGCATAACACGTCATGCTAGGAAGGAAGCACGGAGAGAGCAGGGACAGCCACTGGCAGTTGGGGGCTGCACATTTCAGTAGTTCACCCGAATGAATCCACCGGCCTTTGAAGGAGATGCAAATCCAATCGTAACTGAGGACTGGATTCGGGAGATGGAGGAACTCCTAACTGTTCTACACTGTAATAAGGAGCCAAAGGTACTATATGCCACCTTCAAACTGGTTGGGGAGGTCAAAAGATGGTGGACTTCAGCAAAACTGGTGGAGGAGCACTGCCAAGGGTATACATCTATTACTTGGAGTCGTTTCAAGGAGGTGTTCTTCGGCAGATACTTCTCAGTTGCCACCCGAAAGGCGAAAACAGAGGAGTCTCTACACTTGACTCAGGGGTCCATGATGGTGCAACAATATGCAGCCAAGTTTGTGGAGTAATCACATTTTGTTCCACACATGGTTCCGGACAAGCCACTGAAATCTTGGATGTTTGAGAAAGGATTGAGGTCAGGGATACACGCTCAAGTGGTGACATTAATGACTCAGAGTTTCCCTAAGCTGGTGGATAGAGTCATGGCAGTTGAGATCAGTATACATGAGTGTAAGGTAGAGGCAAACTAGAAGAAGAGATCCATATCTTCCAACTCACATACCGATGTTCGACATGATTCCTGGAGGGGAGATCGTGATGCTGGGGGTCAGAGGTCGGATAGGGCTGATCGAGATTACCGGGAGAATGCATTTTGCCCCCTTTGTGCCAGATGTTACCGGAGGCATTAGGGAGAATGTCGGGGTGGAAATACCGTGTGCTATAGTTGTAGCAAACCTAACCACATAGCTTGTGATTGTCGTGCTCCACTGGGCAATGCACCCACTCCTAATCAAAATAGAAGGAACACCCGATATCTTGCTGTGGTGGTGCCCTGGTGGGTGTTTATATGCTTGGTATGCCTGAGGAGGATAACACTAAAAGCGCAGGTAATTATTGATGATAGTATAAATGATAGATTTGCTTGATTTTAAGAGATTCAATGATTTGTATGTTAGAATCAATTGAATATTGTTGATGTGGTTAATTAGTTTTTAAGTTTGTGAAAATGGTGGATTAACGAATTTCGAGGATGAAATTCTTTTCAGGATGGGAGAATGTAATAATCCGAACTTAAAAATAAAATAAAATAAAAGAAAAAAAAGGGAAATCAAAGAAAGGGATAAAGAATTTTAAAAGGGTAACAAGTAGGCACTTGTCAATGAGCAATCTTCTTAGCCTCGTCGCTGAGCATGCAAGTCCCATCGACAAGGACTTACCGAGAGAGGTTTTCATAATTCTGAATTTCATCGACGAGCTTCCAGTTTCATCCACGAATGGTGTTCTTGGGCTTGTCGATGGGTCCAGATGTCTCATCGACGAGACCATGTGGCAAGTTGCCTATAAATAGGAAAAAATCATAATTTCAGCGAAGGAATTCATTTCTTTACTGTTTCTCTCTCTAAAATTCGGTCCCTCTGCCTTCTCTCTATGATTTCGGCCTCGTTTCTCCTTGGTTCGACGATCAAAAGCTACCACATTGATCCTGAGGAGATTTTCTACAACTTAACTAGAACAGAATTTCAATTTGAGGAGTTTGGGAATCATCCCAAAATTAGGGTAAGTAGGATATATTAAATGATATTGTTAATATGGAATATATATATATATATATAGGGCCTAGGGAGTGATAAAATAGCATTTTGTTGAAGTTTGGGTTGATAAACTCAGGTTTTTGAATTAGGGTTTGAGTAAGTACCATCGGCGTTGTTACGGGGTTTTTGCAGGCATAATTTAGAAGAACATGTAAGGGGAATTTATTATAGTAGGATTTTTATTAAAGTTTAAACATGTTACTTTGAGAATTTAAAATATATATATATAGGTATAATTTATTTGAACAGTTGAACATTTGGGAAAATAATGTTTTGATATATACATGGAAAAGAAATTTTGTGGCAGGAATACAATTTTCATAATTTTAACTAGCTGATGTGAGTACAGATTGATGAAATTACTATTGATTTGTGAGCTGTTGGTTAGTTGTGAGTACAGTTTATGGTGAATATTGAATGTTGTGAATATTGGTTGTGATAAATAATGTGATTTGTGTGTATCACAATATAACGTTGGCGGGCCTAAGGAGTTTGTTATATTGCCTAAATGTAATCACGATATACGTTGGCAGGTCTAAGGAGTTTGTATACTGTCATTATATATTGGGGTAAAGCATTGGCAGGCTTGAGGAGGTTGTTCTACTGATATATTACGGGTAGGTCATGGGGATTTGTACTAGTGGTTAGTGGTGCCTGAGTAGGCCACATGTTGTTCAGGTGTAGATGTTTGTCCTATGTGGACCAGTCCTGTGTGGACTATGTGATGATGTTTGTCTTGTGTGGACCATGTATCATTTATATGGAATGTGATTTTATAAGATGAATGATATATTAACTTAATTATATGTATATATAGATGGCAAAATAAACCTTTCTACCAAGAACTTGCTAAGAAAGGCGAGTGCCCTAGTATTTTCAGTTGATGCTAGAGCAGAAGGAAGCTACTTGTATGGACGGGTAACCTTCCCTATTCTTGGAGACTTTGTCTATATACATAACCCGAGGGCTTACTAAGTAAGGTGAGTACCCTGATACTAGTATTAGAGCAGAGGGAAGTTACTTGTACGGGCGGGTAATCTTTCCTATTTTTAGGTAATATTATTAAAAATAATTATGAATGTGAATATAAAATCAAAAGTCAGTATTTATGCATATTAGATATAAGTATGAAATTAAAGACCAATGTTGATAGTAATAATGTCTTTCTTAGCTGCGGTTGTTGGTGAATAGCAAACAAATATATATTTTGTAATATTTAAACACTCTGTCACACCCACTGCTATGATTTGTTCTTCCTTACTGAGATGTGTCTCACCCTAATGGATGATCATATTTTCAGGTCCATCAGGAGGTCGTGTTAGGATTCTGGCAAGGTAAAGTTTTGAGTATTTTGGAAAGTTTGTATAAACAACTTATGTATAGTTTATGTATGTTTTAAATAATTATATATATAATATAAACAAGTAGTGGTAATTGTTTATGGGGTACATATATGTATTTAGGTGGACTCTGGTATTTAAATTGAGGATGTATGTTTTATTTTCGCTACATGATTGTGATATATGGTATCTGAACAAGCAAATATAACACGTGACCTTTGGGGTCCACTTGACGGGTTCGAGGCTTTATATAAGGTTCTCATCACTCAACCTTATGAGAATATCACAAGTGGCTACTTAGGCAATGGAAATCACCCAGTCATTAATTGAAAAATTCAGTCAGTCATCTGAAATCAGCAAATCATCAAAGATGAATAAATATTAGAGGAGTATGCATGTCTTGAAAGGTGTTTGATCTTTGATAAACAATAACATTTCATTCACACTTGTCTCTTACCTAAAATTTGTCGTGGAAATCTTACATTTTCTAGAAAAAAGACAAGAATTATTCATGGATTTTTTTAATGGTAATCATATCTTATTTTTTGGAACTAAACTGCCTAAACTACTTATGAATGATTGGACATTTAGTGACCCTACAATATAGTATTATATATCAATGTTAAATTTTATTATAATGACAATTTATTGTAATAGCTAACAAAGATAGAAATTAATAAAAAATAAAAATAATTCTATTATTATATTATAAAAATATATTATAGTAATCTCAACAGCTTCATTATTTTGATCAATTAGATTTTTGTATTCATCATGATTGAAATTTTTTAAATATAGATTTAATTTGGGACATATTCTTAATAAATTTTTGTGTTGAAAATATGATTATAAAAATTGCATCATAATATGAACTATATTTAGAGTTTTTTACTAAAATATTAAAGAAAAAAAATAAAAAACACAAATATGAAGGGTATGAGAAATAAATACCAAAATGTACCGAACCGACTTTCCAAAAGTTGGTTTGGGTTTTTTTTTTTTCTAATGAAAAAAAGAAAAGAAAAGTGAAAGGTCATGTCTTGTCATCTGCAATTCAAAGGGGGAAAAAATAGGGGGGGGTGGGGGACAGCATGCACAGCGGGAGAAGGGGAGAGGGAGGGGGGTGGGTGTGGGGGCATTTAATGCCCAAGGAATTAAATAAAAAAAAGAAAAATAATAAATTTTTTTTATTTCTCGGAAGAATAAAACAGATATTTTTTTAATTTTGAAATAATAAACATATTTTTTATTTTTTATAAAATAAAATAAAATTAAAAAATGTAATATTTTTATAATTATTCAATAAACTAAAAATAAGAGTTTTTTACGGCAATAATAACAAAAAATAATAAAAAATAAAAAAATAGATAAAATATGTTAGATTTACCAAATTATACCCAACCGAATTTCCAAAAGTCGGTTTGGGTTTTAATTCCAACCAGCTGCAGCTTTTAGTTTAAAAAAAATAAAATAAAGGGGTGGGGGAAAGGCTGTCAAGGAAAGACGTTTTGGGGGTTGGGGGGGGGCCTGGGGGGGAAGGGAGTTTGATGGGAGGGGAGGAATTTTGACTGTCAGACAAGAAAAAAAAAAAAAAAAACACGTGAGGGACTTGCGTGCATGTGTGGAGGGGCAGAGAGATAAGGGTGAGGGGGCCGAATTTTTTTTTGTTGAAATTTTGCATGCACGGCAAGGCAGGAAGTTTGATGGGAGGGGAGGGAATTTTGATTGTCAGACAAGAAAAAAAAACACGTGAGGGACTTGCATGCATGCGTGGAGGGGCAGGGAGATAAGGGTGGGGGGGGGGGGCCAAATTTTTTTTTGTTGAAATTTTGCATGCACGACAGGGTAGGGAGAGGGGGGGGCCAGGCTGGATTATTTATTTATTTTTTTAAAAGACCAAACCGACTTTCCAAAAGTCGGTTTGGTGTTCAAATTTTTTAATTTCAAATTTTTTTTATAAAGTGACCAAACTGACTTTTCAAAAGTTGGTTTGGTGAATTTTTTCTATATATTCGTATTATCTTCCAACTGCTCTCATCTACTATCACTTCTACAGTTGCATTATTTGCAATTAGTTTCATTGTCAAAAATATTTATTTTGTTTGCACACTCCTACTATATTTAACACTTAGAGATGGAGTTTGGTCCACTTGATTCATCTATATTGACATTGGGGATTGTACATCCTTCCTATAGGGCATAGGAGGAGGATCATTCTGACGCCTTTAAAGGGCGTCAGTGTGTGCGTACATTAGAAACCATGTGGCATGCCCATCCTAGAAGCATTCCGTGGATTCAACGAGTAGGGTTCTATCCACTGTACCAAATTCGGTATATTCGCTTAGACTATCATTTAATTAGTGCATTGTTGGAGCGTTAGAGGCCTGAGACACACACATTTCATTTTCCTTGCGGTGAGGCAACGATAACATTGCAGGATGTTGCAATCATCACACGATTACCTATTGATGGTGACATTGTTACGGGCACGATGCAGCAAGACTGGGAGATAATGTGTCAAAGCCTATTCGGATGCAACCCCCCCACTGGCCGGAGCGGACGAAACGGCGCTTCTTTGTCTATGACATGGATGGAGGGGAACTTACCTGATCTTCCTGATGAAGCATCTGAGGAGGTCGTATTGCAGTACGCTCGAGGGTACATACTACGTCTACTATGCGGCTTGTTATTCATGAACAAGTCGCAACATTATGCGTCGTTGATGTTCCTCCCTCTGTTGAGTGACTTGGAGAGGGCGTCGATGTATAGCTGGGGTAGCGCTGCACTTGCATGGCTGTACAGAGAGATGTGCCAAGTTGGTTGTGTGCAGACACAATCAATTAGAGGTGCGCTATTCCTCCTGTAGGTTTGGTCATGGGAGCGCATGCCTTTTCTTGCTCTAATTAGAGTTGGCATGCCACATCTTCCTGCTGATGTCGACGATGGCCTGTTCCCACTTGCGGTTATATGGCAAGCTTCATTTCATGCCGCCCACATCCCTCAACATACTCTGTGGTCCTATCGATATGACATTGATATGATGCGTGAAGACCAGGTAATATCGTATTTATTTCATTTGAATCGTTCAATATGGGTTCGGAATGTTTACTATTCGTAGTAATTTTCTGACATAAATTCATTGTTAGCAGTTTATATGGATGTCGTACACTACGGATGTCTACGTGAATCTACCCTCTATATGCCTTATAGGTGTACAAATTTGGCTTCTTCGCACTCCTATGATTTGCTTTCAGATCATGGAGTGGCACTTGCCGGATCGTGTAATGCAGCAATTCGGGTTGAGGCAGCAAATCTCTTGTCTAGCTCAGACAGGTTATGACCCCGACAACCATCATTCGGATCTACATAACTGTGGCCAACGCGGCAGTCATCAAATCAACTTTTGCACGAAGTACGAGCGTACCCTCCAGATGTGGCAACACAGGCTGGACAATGCCGTCTACATACTTAGGGAGCTTCCACTCCCTAAGCATACACCTCCATTGGCAGAAGATGGATATAATGACTAGTACCGATCCATCACGATTCGCTGCGTGAGTAGAACCGCCAATTTACACATGACAGTGGTGAGTTAAAAAAATAACTAAACACATGTAAAAAACATACTGATTTTATATCATTAACTTATTCGTATTGTGTCCAACGTATTTTTTTGTAGGAACATATGATGGGGACTATCCACTTATCAAATTGTGTCCCGACATGTCCCGCTAGACCAATTGCAGAGGCATGTATGCAGTTTGTGGCTGAGGAAGCTCGTTGATCAATTCATAGGTCTCTCCACGCCAACGCGGAGGGTCCTGAATCAGATGATGATGTCACAGCTACTGAGCAGGCGTCGCATAGAAGAGGTCGTGGTGGACCTCACCGGAGTCGTGGGGATGGGGCGTGCTCAAGTTGAGGGGGGGCTCCCACCCAACCATCCCAGTGGACAGAAAGTGATTGGAGAGCATCAAAACCGCAGTTCACACGGGCATAGACCTCCATGTGGCACGTAGAGGCTTCTTCTTCCCATATGCCATATGGGGGTTGTCAGCATCAGTATGGGGCATCCACCAGTACACCATACCATCCAGAGGCTCTGCAGTCCATACAAAGCAACCCACCTCCAATGTATCGGGAACAACAGCAATACCATCAATTTCCGAGCTCATCGCCGATCCCATTCGATCTTTTCATTGATGGGGGGTCACTTGATGCCGGATTGGAGGAACATATCCCTCCAACAGCTGAAGGTAACGATGGTGCGGAAGGGGCAGCTAGACATCGCAGAAGGCAACGTCAACCTCCGCAAGAACGACACACACAACCGCCGAGACAAAGGAGACCGCGACCATGTGGGACTTAGTGACGCAAGAGTACATTATTATGCATGTATACTTTAAAGTTTTTTTTTTCAAGCAATGAATAATAATAATAATAATAATAATAATCATATTTAATAAAAAATAATTGTATATAACTTTTTTGTATGAAATTTTTTTAAATTTATATTTATAAATAAATTGACCATGAAATAAATTAATAACAAAATAGAAGAATGAAATAGAACTTGAGTACAACTCACTAATTTCAAAAGCTAAAAAGCTTAATGGCAACTCACAAATTTCAAGTACATTACACATTAAGTACATATTTTGAATGTATTATGATGGTCCAGCATTGTCATGACCTCCAGTCCTCCTTGGACGTCGATTGTGGTTGTGACCCTCTTCGTGGCAAAACCCGCACCATATCCTCCGACTACCCTCTCGTACATCCATTTCGTTACGCAGTCTCGAACTTTTAGGATGTCCTTTCTGCCTAAGCAAATTTCGATTACCATACAATATTGGGGCTATTGGATCCGTCCAATATTGTTCATGGAGGATGGGAATGAAGTCCATCGCATATGTCGCATAATGCTCCTGTACAGTGAAACAAGGGTCAATATAGCTTCTATACCCCAATCTTCTTGCACCACAGACAGCTAACAAGTGAGAACAAGGGTAGTGTAGATTCTGCCACTTCCCACATGTACACCAACGTCCCTTTATGTCAACTGTTTGAATATTTCGACCCTTATTTGGTGGCTGCGGTGCAGTTTGAATGTTGAACAACCCCCTTTCAATGTTGAAGTTGATAACCTCATGTCCAGCATACGCCATCTCCCTCCTCTGCATTTGCAACAACATATGTGGTGTGTAACCATTCCCCGACTCCATTGCTTGGCGAGATGCCTCTCGGCGGGCACTAAAGTACTGTGCAACGCGATAAAATGTCATCTGGACAATGGCCGTTATTGGTAGACTACGAGTTCCTTTCAAGACGGCATTAAAATATTCAACAAGATTTATGGTCATGTTTCCGTACCTTCGACCACCATCGTGACATTGCGTCCATATGTGAGGAGGTATCTCTTCAAAAAAGGACTTTGCAATTGGCCCACCCTCTGTTAGGATTCTTTCCATCATACTATTGAATTTCCTAACTTGGTGCTCCCTGCCAGCTATTTCAACCATCTGCTTGAGCATCGTATTGTGCACCCTCTGGTTGAAGTTGCTAACAATGTGACGTAAGCAAAACCGATGGTGTGCACGCGGCGGTTGCCAATCATCGTTCTGACGAACGGCAGCAAGAATACCGACATGTCTATCTGAAATAAGACACAAATTATCGCAATCAGTCACTTCATCCCGAATGCACTTAAGGAACCAAGACCATGTGCGCAAACTCTCCTCCTCAACGATGGCAAACGCTATTGGAAATATTTGTTGATTTGCATCAGGGGCCGTTGCAATTACTAATTTACCTTTATATTTTCCATACAAGTGCGTTCCGTCCACACAAAGAACTGGAGGACAATGACGAAATCCCTCTATTGATGCTACAAATGACCAAAACACACATGTTAAAATAGCAGCGTTGTTAGCATCAGGGATTTCTATCCACGCCCACTTCACCTTTGTACCGGGATTTATTTCACACATAGCATGCATCCATTTTGGAAGCAGTTGATATGAAATATCCCAATCTCCAAACACCCTTGCAACTGCCATTTGCTTCCCGAGCCATACCTTTCTGTACGATACATGGTACTGGTACTTTGACCTCAAGTGTGCTTGCAAAGCTGCAATAGAAGCACCGGCATCACTTTTGATAATTTCTACGACTTCATTTGCAACTAAGCTAGACTTCAGTTGTGGGTGGTCCTGCGAGAGAGTCTCGTTTATGCATGTATGTGGCCCTCTGTATTGTGTAATTTCAAATAGCCCATGCTTTTTACGTTGAGTTGCACGCAATTGCCAAACATAGGTCTCGTCTGCATTGTACCTAACCATCCACGTTGTTGGGGTGGATTGCACCACCTTAAAGTTGTGGTGTGTTTGCGCATCATGGACACGCACGGGTTGAATGAGGTCATCCTTCGTGTTGAAAATCATACCTTTCCTAAATTCTGATACGCCATCCCATCGGGTGCCCTTGAGTGAACTTTCAACTTCAGTTCTGATATGACCGGATTCAACATCAACCATGTACGCTAATGGCTGCACGTCGCGTACCCTCCTGTGACCGACATGTGTGTTCTGAGGAGGCGTCACAAATTCTTCATGGTGAACCCCATATTCATTTTGTTCACCAGCTTCATCTACCCCTGCATCTGCCTCTTCAAAATCCTCTTCTATATCCTCTTCTTCCTCAAATTCACGGTTGCAGTCCATATCAGGTAGCATTGGCCGGACCTTTAATCCCCCCCCCCCTCTCATTCATGATAATAAATGGAACTGTTTGGAAGTCTGGTATGGACACAGCTCTAGTTGAACTTCGGTCATGCCTATACTTTGTTGATTGTTTTGCTTCGTGATAATAATTGCTTCCCACATTGAATCCCTGCAAGGTAGACTCCTCACGTCGAAGCTCTGCTGTCAAGAATTCTGGTTGAAATGATGTACCAGGGATGTCATTCAAATCTAACGCCGCAGTCACCTGTGAAAGGTGATCAAATAGTCTGCTCGTCTCACCAGTACCATATTCGGTATATGGTTGAGAATGGATGAATGCTTTCCCTTGCAAAGTTGGGGCTCCGGCTATACTACTACTTCGAGGACTGTGATTAACAAAAATCTCAACAACATATACGTCCGGACAAGAACTCTGCAGGTCCAACGCAATTACGACGTCTGCATCATATTTTATTGGGATGTCAATGTAGAACAAATTTCCACCACCCCCTCGTTGCGGATATCTCGATGTTAGTTCTAACATGTATTCCTTTGGATCAATATCTAATCCTTCATATATTTTGCGTTTCAAACTTTCTAACTTCATCCTCCTTCGAACTCGAATGGCTTTCGTTGGCCCAGTGTTGTACTCAATACCGGTTGATCCATAAATAATCTCACAGTCAATGTATAATAAGACTGTAACTTTGTTAGCTGGCGAATTTGACGTCATTATGACTTATCAAAAGTAGAGTTTATCTGCAAGGTGGTAAGAAGGTTGGAGGATCAACAAATAAATGAAAAAGGAGAAAGCTTGAGTAATGGTTGAGGGATGATGAACAAATATATAGGAGACTAGCATAACAAAACCGATTTTTGGAAAGTCAATTTTGATTTTTTTACGTACACCCACACACATGCATGCACGACAGAATTACTTTTTTTTTAATACCAAACTGACTTACCAAAAGTTGGTTTGGACACTATTCATACCAAACTGACTTTCCAAAAATCGGTTTGGACACTATTTTCAAGAATTAATTTTTTAATACCAAACCAACTTTCCAAAAGTTGGTTTGGACACTATTCATGCATGCACAAATGCAGGAATTAATTTTTTAATACCAAACCCCAAAAGTCGGTTTGCACACTATTCATGTACTTACACATGCAACTATTAAGCGAGCCCCCCCCCCCTCTTCTCTCTCTCTCCCTCCTCCTCTCTCCCCCTCTCGACACCTATCCCTCACCTTCTTCTTTTTTTTCTTTTTTCTTTTTATTATGCTTCCCCTTTTTTAAAATAAAAAAAAAAAAAATTCGGCCTAGCCCCACCTCTCTCCATGCCCCTCCCGTGCATGCATGCAGAAGTCCCCTCATAGCTTTATAATCACAAGACTCATCTTTAAAAAATAAATTATTAACAACTGGAACAAGGTAAGAAATATGAATGATAAGAAAAGAATGTTGAAGTTGAATATAGAATCGATATACCAAATTGCTAAAATTACCAAAATAAAACAAAATTTACTTAACAAAAACTTGTTAATTTCAAATTTGTAATTAGTACATATCTTGTGACTATTACAAAAAATAAGTAAATTTGCATGCATCATTCTTACTTTAATCTTCCTCTCTCCCTATGCTTCACATAATAATGTGCAGCCACTGCTACAATTGTGATTTCTTCCAATCCAAATTAAAACACTGACATGAACGCTGACGATTTGGCCCCAGATTGCCCTCGACTTTTTACCTAAATAAACTATCCCAATCACTTAGGTCTTAATATAATTTTATATTATATTTTCGTGAGTTTTTTAAAAATAATATAAATTTATATTATATTTTATCTAAATTTATGCTTAAATTCATATAAGATTTTAAATTTATACTCCCAAATACAGAGTAACTATTCAAGCAAATTGAAGTTGACATCTTAACTTTAAATTTGTGTATTTTGAAATATAAACTTATACTAAGTAACATACCAATCTATACATATATAAATTTAAGACTTTACATTTATTTTTTTATAAAAAATTAAAATTAAATAGTGAGATTGATCACCAAACTGACTTTCCAAAAGTCAGTTTGGTCTCTTTTTTAATAAAAAAAAAAAAAATTCACCTCACGTGTGTTTTTTTTTCTCACCCCCTTATGTGTTTTTTTTTTTTTTTCGTCTGACAATCCCCTCTCCCTTCCCCCCCCCCCCCCCAAAAAAAACGTCTCTCCTGACAGTCTTTCCCCCACCCCTTTATTTTATTTTTTCCTCCACCCCTTTATTTTATTTTTTTAAAACTAAAAGTTGCGGCTAGGTGGGGAGCAAAACCCAAACCGACTTTTGGAAAGTCGGTTGGGTATAATTTGGTAATTATTACGTATTTTATCTATTTTTGTGTTTTTTATTATTTTTTGTTATTATTTCCGTAAAAAACTCCTAAATATATCTTTGTACTGCAAAATGAAATAAATGTCAAACTAAAGAAAAGCATTTAATTACTCTTAAGATGAATTTATATTTAATTATAAATTCATCTTTCTTAATCTTGAAATTTTGAGCGAGCTATCCAATATATATCTTCTTAAGCCCCATAATATTCATATTGACAAAAAAAAAAAAATTAAAAAACTGTAGAGAACGGTAATATTACCCTTAGAGATCGTCCTTATAAAAATTATTGCTTTAGCTATTGAAAATTGAGTCAAAAATAAAATGACTACTACTAATTGACATGAAAATTGACGATGATGATGACATAAATATAAAGATGAGTGAATTTAAAAAAAAATAAATAAATTTTGTATACTAGATTAGAACTTGACCATAATTTTGAATTTGGAGTTTGGATCTCATATTTAAATTTATGTGGATCTAAACAAAATGTTAACACACTATTAATTTTATCTAAATTCATACAAATTTAAATCAAAATCTAAAACTTACATTCTTGAATACAACTTCGAGTAAATGTTTTAAAAATTTGTAAAAATATATATTTTTTAAAAAAAATACCTTTTTATGTCTTTATATCAATTTAAAAACAACACGATTTATGCTATATTTAAGGCCGTGGGAATGGGGATGTGGAATAAAAAGAATTTTAGGAAGACGGAAATGGATGGAAAAAGGAAAAATTTAGTGCAAAACACACAAAAACAAAAAAGTTAAATCGATGTTAGCATTTTGAATGAAATGAAATAATACGAAAGCTATTTTAATTACTTTGCTTCTTAAAACAAATATTGAGGTTATCCCAAAATAATATAAAATGAGAATAAATAAATTATAAATATATGTTTATATGTATGTATGTATATAAATCTTACCCTCCTTCCATTCCCTTTGATTTTGCCTTTCTCCTCACAAAGGGCCCAAACAAGTGTTATGATTATGAGTTTGTACTTCTTGAACGTTAAACCAATAGGCAATAGCCGGTAGTGACAAGAAAAACGGTGTCGTTCTGGGCTGGCGCGCTCGTGCCGACGAGAAAGAGAGACCAGATTACCCCGACCAAGAGAACAGAATGGCAACAGTGAACGAGATGGCGAATTCGGATCAGTCCCCAAACACCGACGCAGACAATGAACTCCAAAACCCTAATTCTTCTGATGCATTCAACCCCAGCGTCCCCGGTCCTCCCATCGTTTGCCTTTTCAGGTTCGCCGGCGACTCCGCCGCTGGTGCTTTTATGGGCTCCATCTTCGGCTACGGTTCTCTCTCTTTCTCTGCTTGCTTAATTTTTGATTGCTCCCTAGTCTGTGATGTTAAGAATAATGTATTCTTTTTAATGGATTGAATTTCCATTTTGGGGGATTTAACTGGTTTATATTAATTTTAGATTCGTAGTTTTGTGATACTGATTAGAATTTGGGCCGTTTTACGAACCAGGTTTTTAATTCTTTGTCGATTCTCAAATTCATTTCATATGATTGTTTGTTCAGATTATTTGCTGGTTGGTTTGGTTTCCCCCCCCCCCCCCCCCCCCCGGAGTTTTGTTGCTTCAAGTGTTAGTTTTGGTTGTTTATGCATTCGTGTTAGTGTCTGAGATGAAGTTTATTCCTTTCCAGATGTGGTTTTGGATTAAGGCATTCATTTGAAAATTGGTTCTTACAGAATTAATACTAATGGTTTTTTGCACGCGGGAGACCTAATAAGAAATGGGTTCAGATATTTGTATAATGTACTTATATTCTAATGAAACTCGGGAACGCTTGTTTCTCCATTATCAAAATCAACATGACCATGCAATTTTGGTGTAAGACCCTTGCGGGAAGATGTAGGTGTGGCCTTATGACGTGGATGATTTTATGAGAGTGAGTTTTGGAGGCTGGGTAAGAAGAAGAAAGGGCAGGTGTCGTGTTGTCACAGTGTAGTAGTGTACATGACTTTCTATTCTCTATGATGGTATTGTGTGTTAGGAAAGAAATAGGGGAATTTTTAAAGGTCCAGTTATGCCTTTCCACTAGTTGTGGTCTATGGGGTTTCTCTTTCTTCTCTTTGTATTTTAGCGTCAGGGTTGTTTGGAACTGGAGGTGTTTCTTCCATTTATCTTCAAAGGGATAGGGAGCAGCTATTCTAGATTTTATCTTTGTTGTTGGACACCTTGTTCTCCTACTCTGTAATTCACATGGGTATGTAGCATTGGGACAAAAATTCATTGGAAAGATTTTATAAGCATGGAAATATTTCAAAATGGACTCATTATTGCTCAAGCCCATTGTTCTCAAGAGATTGAAAAACAATCCACAACCATTCCTTCAAAAGTTGATGGGGACCATAACATAACCATCCATTAATTAAACCCAACCGGCTGTAAACTTCAATTCCCCCTGAAGGTCCCCTCCTGCCTCCCCACCCCACCCCAATCATATAAGTTCCTTATCTTGAATCTGCAAGCTACTACCATCAAGAACCTAAATTCTAGCACACCCATAGAAGTTAATGCAAATTGCTTGCACAATCAAGGAACTTATCCAGTGACTTGGTCACGAACCTGTTAAGATCAGAAATTTCCCACCACTACTACTTGTGGTATCGTTAGCATTAGGTAAGGGAGCCAAAACAAGGAGAAGTATGAGAGAGGAGGGGAGTATATTTCATGCATGCGTACGTACACTGTAGTTCGTCAGATTTTCTTTTTCCTTGTAATGGTTGTGTAATATTGTGGAGGGTGAAGGGAATATCTTAAAAAAGAGAATATGATACGATCAATTCTGTTCAAGCTACTAGTGGTTGACCGACAGAAGGGGAATAAGTGTTACCAGAACTAAATGGGAAGGGAAGTTTGTGTTACTTTTTGAAACTCGAAGAAGTTCTGGGGTTTTTTTTTTTTTTTTTTTTCTTTTTCAAAATGTGAGGTCAGTGTATTTTTTCCTTTACATCTCTTTAGAGAACCTTCCCTTAAATATTTAGTGAGTGACTCTAGCAAGTACAACAAAATGCACCACAATCCAAAATGGGGAACCAGTTAAGCCTGCCTAATGTGGAATGCCAAGTATGTGTGCCTCCACGATGATGCAGATCATCCTCAAATTTGAAAAAGTGAATATTATATCAAATATTTTATTTCCATTTTACTTTTTGCACTTTTATTCAGTATTCCATTCTAATCTTGTTTACCTTGGGTAGGAAGCATTCCAATTGATTAATTTGATTAAGTTTTCCTGAATTAGTTGTTTGGGTCCAAAGGTTGCAAAATGTACAGATTGCTTTTGTAATGATTTGTTGATCAGATTTGGGTAATTAGTGATTCAGGCTGTTGAGTAAGTGCTTGGCCGTATTGGTTTTGCACCACTACCCTCACTGTACCATTACCTAGCAAAGTGACCGACTCCAATCTTTGCATCCATACCACAACCCATAATGCACCACGTTCCAGGTACTATTTGCTAGCCAATGTCCTAGTCTAGAATATATACACCGAAGAGCAGGGATGTGAGTTTGAGGAGCATGTTGACACCCTATCTGATTCTTCATTCTTTACCACTGTATTTGGGATTCAATGTACCTCAAAAAATAATAATCAAGCCAATGAGAAGGGGAAGTTTGGGAGTCAAAGTTAAAGCTTTAAATGTATTAAAATGTTATTACTTTTTCCTTTATCAATACCCTTTCAGATATTAATATAGAATTGCTTTCCTTGCTGCTGTATAGATGCATGCATGAAGATGATAGTGGATTGTGAACAACATGAAGTCATTGGTTCATGTATCATATGCTGAAAAAGCCTTCACTTGGCCATATGTTTCAGGTTCCGGATTAGTCAAGAAGAAAGGCTTCAAAGGATCCTTTGCGGAGGCAGGATCTTCTGCCAAGGTATGAGAAAAATTTACAGATGCCTGAAATATATTTTTTGTTTTTTTGTACTCAACACTTCACACGCTGTAATCTGAGCATGTAGCTAAAATTAAGATCCTCTTCTTTTACCCCTGCCATTATCAGACATTTGCAGTCCTGTCTGGAGTGCACAGTTTGGTCGTGTGCTTGTTGAAGAGGCTGCGAGGAAAAGATGATGGTACAGTTTCTTAGTTGTTGAAGTGACAGTGCAATACATTATATAATTTATCTATTTTAATATGTCTCTGTTTCTTTTCTCTACAGTCATTAATGCAGGAGTAGCTGGATGTTGCACTGGCCTTGCCTTGAGTTTCCCAGGTATGGTCATTAATTAAATATATTTATATAATGCATGCAAATCAGATGTTTCTGAGCCCTCTCTTTGACATGGTATATAATCTCGGACGTGTGTATCTGTTTTGTGCACCATAACACAATTTGCTTGTGTGATAGATATACAATTTTTCTGGTTAGTATACTTCATTATAAAAACTTAGGGCCGGCTTCATTTTGGAAATCATTTTGTGTTGTCCAATTTTTAGTTTTCCAAAGAATTATAAAAATTTTATCTTATTGTTAAATTTTTTCAAGATTTGTATTAAAGATGTAGAAAATAAAGAGTTTGTTTAAATGTGCAATAATTTTTCGTTTTTTATTTTTAGATTTTAAAATAGTCACAAAAAAGACAACTTGTTTTCTAATTTCCAAATTTTATATAAGGTAATATTTGGAATCATAGATTTTGGAGCTTGAATTTGAATTTTTGTAGATTTAGAAGAAATTTTGTACATAATCCGCACAAAGTAAAGTCTGAGATCTAAATTCTATGCTCCCATATGCAAAGTAGGATTTGGAAATCTAGAAAAATAAGGAGAAGATGTTTTATAACTTTTCTATATAAGATTGGAAAATTAAAAATAAGGTGACATTTTTATAATTATTTGAAAATTAGAAATGAAAAATAAAACTATTTTCACAAGAAAATAATGCCAAAACTATTTGTTATTCATTTATTCTATACAAATGTTGTAATAATGAAAAATTAGTTGATTTTTTTTGTAATTTATTGGAAAATAAAATGGAAAATGAAAACAGTTTTGATGCACTTCCTTGACAACTCAGAATGTTCGAACAATTCTTGACGTGTTTTTTTATCTGGCATTTGTGATCATGGTTTTAAATGACGGCCGCGACCATTACGTAATGCCATTACGTAACGGTTTTTTGGATTCCTGATACCGTTACACCCCGCAAAATCAGTGGGAAAAAAAATCACAGCCGTAGCAGCCGTTACGGACCGCGACTGTTACGTAAAGGCCGCTACTGCTACAGGACCGTTACACCAAAAAATTATTTTATTTTTTACTTTTTCTTCATGTTTTTTCCCTCTCTCACATATCATTCTCAATATACCAAGTGGCAAGAGAGGGAAAAGATTATAATGAGGATAACGATGATACAAAATTTACTATTTCTTTAAATACTCACAATATATGCATTAATTAACAATTTGAAAATACTAACATGTTAGGAAAATATTTTATTTTGATAATATTAATAGTGTAATATTTATGTTCTATATTTTTCAACTTCAAACTTCTTTCTTTTCTAGCTATTTCATATTTGTATTATTTGTATGTCTTACGTGTCTAATAGATTAATAGAATGTATAATGTATTTTGTTTTATTAATTAATTTAACGCACATAAGAATTTATCACAAATAAGAACAATGAGAAGTATAAATATGCACACACACACGTAATTTTTCTATCAATGGTGGTTTAAAACAAATGTAAATTTGTTGCCCTTACCAAATAACTTAGTTACTTGAATTAAAGGATCCAAAATACACTGAAACTCTTTCTAAGAAGGGCTGAAAGCTTAAAACATGCAAGTATGCTAATATGCACAAGGTTGTGCGTGCTTCAAAAAAATTCACAGCCGTTACACCCACTTCCTGTTATATAGCATCCACTACTCCCGCTTCCCGTTACACCCGTTACCGTTACGTTACGCTACTTGCTACCGCGATTTAAAACCATGTTTGTGATATAAACACAAACAATTCAATACCATGCAAAACTGCAAATTATTTTATGTGAATGGTGAGATTTATGAACAATTTCATCTGCCATTCCAACAAGTTGTTTGAGAAGGATTTCTTCTTGGGCTCTCCTTTTTGTTTGCAGAAGCACACATTTAGGTAAATGCTTTTTTTTTTCTCATTGCCTTATAAAATCCTAATCACTTCTATGATTCTTTCTGGAATTTATATTCGATACAAGTTTTCCAAATTTTTAGCTGTGTTTTTTCTAACCAATACACAAATTTGGATCATTCTAGTTGTTGAATATTTCAAAGTTCATATTTATCTCCTTAACCTAACAACTGTTTGGAAAGTTTTAAACAAAGACTTGCACATGCACAAGTCAAACAACGTTGGGCAGGTGTCCTTCATGAATAGATGTAATTCTCTGTTTCTGCCCTTGGTTAGACATAATTTTCTCTTTGTGAACACTAGTACAGATAGATCAAGATCCTTACCAGTGCTACCCATGTTGTTATGTTCTGCAGGTGCACCCCAGGCTCTTCTACAGAGTTGTCTCACCTTTGGGGCATTCTCATTTATTATTGAAGGGCTCAACAAGCAGCAGCCAGCGCTGGCGCTTTCACTTTCCATAAGAAACAAGAGCATGCAAACAAGTGTACTTCCTCCCTTAGCTTTTCCCCTTCCAAATGAACTAAAGGAGGCTTTCTCCACCTACTGCGAGTCCTTGAGGAAACCCAAGAAGTCCAAATCTCCTGCAGCTTACTGATGAACAATGGGTGCACCAGACCCATGGGTCATATTGCACTTGTAAAAATGTTTGATTCTGAAACTTGATGCAAGTTTTAAAATTTCATGAAATTTCATGGATGTGACATTATTTCTTTAGTTCATGTTTTTGGTAGGCTTTAGTTATTTAGATTGAGGAATGCACAGAATCGGTTTTCTGCTAGCAAACCTTACTTCCTTATTCCCATCATTGCCTACTCAAGCCACCTTCTTTATCTAGCTAGTTAAAAGAAAATTGGATGTGCTGCGAATATGTATCCTTTCCAGAAAGAGAAAAAGGGCTTGAAATTTGGATTTTTAGTTATTCAATTTATGAAGCTGAGAAAGGGATTACAAGGCGCCTGTTGCATTGCTAGGTTTCCTTTTGCAAAACTGCTGCTTGTGAAGTTCTCTTACCTTGCATACCTTGCATTTGAGAGTAAGTTCCTCTGGCAGTCAACCTTGAATAATTTCACCATGCAAAAATTAACTTTATCCGCACATTGAGAAAATTTAAAATAGTACAAATAATTCAAATTAGGCTTGGAAATTTTTGAAGTGAAAAAATAATTTTTTTAAGAATTTTAAAAAATAAATAAATAAATAAATAAATGACATCGACAACAACTGAATAAAGGATCTGCATCCCCATGAGCCAACCTCTGAAACATTCTCTTTCAAGTTTCCAACCAAGTGAATGGGGGTGTTAAAATGCTTTATTTATGAGATTTGAATATGGTTTGCATATACTTCCCAAAATAAATGAAGAGTGCACTGTGACCTGCAGAATAGGGTCAAGGTATCCCCCTTTTTCCCCTTTTTCTTTTTCTTTTTCTTTTTCTGATAGCTTGTTGGACTCGGGGAAAAATTAATTTATTGCCAATTGGTTTGCTCAACAGTGGATTCAATAACCCTCAAAAAGACAGGTTCAAGTGTTTTTGTTTAGAAGATATGTGGGGGCATCGACAGAAAGGAGCAGAAAAGAAGATCATGACCAACTAACTTGGAAGTATTAAGCCTTCTGCTCTATCCCAAACAATAAAAATTGAAAATGAAAACAAAACAAAATAAATAAAGCAGAGGTTAGCCAATGGTTGAATCATTTCATTTAACCAATGATTGTTACGAACTACAACTATGTCCATTTTCTATATTCCAGCGCGGAACTTAAAATAATGTACAACACTTTCACCCCTTTTTTTCATGGGTAATGCATAAAATAAGAACAAGGTATAATGACAATATTCCCAAAACATGCAATTTCTCACCAATGCTGCAAGCCTGCAGCTGACTTAAGCAACTGTTGCACTCTCGTTTCTCAACCCAATTTCATGCCTGCCTTGGTCACTAAGAGGAAGACCATAAAATTCTGTCAAATAGGCCAAAGCTTCTGAGTTATTGTTGCAAACCTTCCACAGTGAAGTGACCTCTCCTTTGGCCACGGTACCCCATCCCTCGCAATCATCGAGAAATTCTAGTAGCTTGGAATAGAAAGAGTCATAGTTCATCAAAAGGAAGGGAACTGGAAGCTCTGATCCAATCCTTTCTAGCTGAATTAAAGCTGAAATCTCAAACACCTCATCTAGAGTGCCAATACCACCAGGAAGAGCAACTACTGCAGTCCGATCAGAGCTGTTGTTCCTTACTACCGCATCAACTAACCCATGCTTCCTTGCAGAGAAAAACCTGTTTCCAAACCAATTAATGCAACTTGGCACACTTAAAAAAAAAAAAAAAAAAAACTCTCTTGTGGTGGGTATTAGTATTATAGAATTACCTGCAAGTGAGATAAGTTTCTGTAGGTAGATATGGATGGTAATTTGTTGCTGTCCATTCGCCAGCCTCTCTACCTATCTTGAATCCACCAACAGGCTTCCCAGCTTGCAAAGCACCCTTTGTGGCAGCATCCATAAGTCCAGGACCAGCTCCAGTCCACGATGTACAATCCAATAGATTTGCGATCTGCTGACAAATGAGAGGAACAGACTCGCTTGAGCCCACATGAAAAGTCTTAGCGACATTAAAAATAGTATTCACTATGTATTTGGTAATGGGTTTGACCTGAACATGCTCCTACATTCAACAGTATATTTCAAATTCAAACATCTTTCCAAGTGAATGTTCATCCATGCATGTTGTTAAGGCAAGAGAGATGGGGCAAAATGAAGGGACTTGCCTCTCTTCCCAGCTCCAGTGACTGCAAGTAATGCAAATGATCAGGTCCCATCCTTGAAGAACCCAAATATGCAACTCCCCTCCCAAGCCTGTGTATGAGCTTGTAGCATTGTTCTATCTCTTTCCTAACCTTCGAAACAATAAAAAACAATACTACTGAGCATTTGATATTTCCAATAAGATTTGAAAGCATTTGAAGTGTTCACAATTACGGCTATTTAGCAAATAAAGCCCAAAGCAAAAAAAAGAGTATAGCATACATTTTATGCACTTTTCCTGGTAGTCTAGTGATATGCTAGGGTGAAAGTGTGAAAATGACAATTGCTACCAGAAAGGGCTGGCCCAGCCAGGATGAAGCACATATGATATCTCCCAGTAGCTGGAAATAAGAGCTTCCACTATTACATATGAATTCAAAGAATCCATCATGAGGACTATCACTAAGCATGGGTAGAGGATGATGATCCAAGAAAACACAAGTTCCCTTCATTTTTGGGTAAAAGATCAATGCCATGATTAAAGGAAAATGACTAATTACCAAGCAAGGATTAAAAGCATGCTAAAATAGGGATTATAACTATCAATTTTTAAAGAGGAGATGCTCACTTATGGGTAAAAGATCAATGCGATAATTCAAGGAAAATGAATAACTACTGAGCAAGGATTGCATGACAAAATTGGGATTATGGTCATCAATTTTTAAAGAGAAGGGACCATATTAATTGGGATTTACCCTTCCAAGACAGGCAACTTCTCAACAGCATAATTTCATAAACGTTATACCCTCATACATCTAATAGTTTATTCAGTGTTAAATATAACAACAAATTCCTATTTGCAGCAGAATCAGCTTTAGGTACAACTAGTGTATGAAGAAACACATGCCATTCCAGCAGCGTGAATTTTAAATTCAACAAGATCATAAAGAAAAATAAATAATCCCAGCATAACCAATTATGAATTCAACAAATGCACAAAGAGAAATAAATTTCTAATAAGCATGGGATTTCCCCGAACTCAACAAACAACACAAAATATCAATACATTACAAAACAAAACTTCGAAGATTACTAATCATTGAAACTGAAGAGAAGAACAAAATGGGTTTACCTCATTTGAGCTTGACCTCTCTTCGAAGTCAGGAAATTCACCCTTGGCTACCAAATCTCCTCCTGAGTTAGGCTTAAGCCCTAACTGGAAATTAAGAGTCCGCCTTTCTCTTGCATTGAGAGTTGGGAACTTTACATTCCTGTGGCGACCATTTCTGAGAAAAATATGAGACCCCGGGGAACCCCCTAATGAAAACGCCATTTTTCTCGGCAAATCACTGGAAATTAGGATTAGTTTTGCAAGAACTGGTTGATGTTTTGAGGTGGATATTTGTTGCTAATGCGAATTATCAATTTCCGGGTGCAGTTGCAAAAGAGAAGGCCCGAATCTTAACTCAAACCTGCAAATTATGATCAATTATATTGGAGAGATAGAGGAATAGGGTTCGCATTCCCATTCCCCTTTTAAGTTCCATCAGTCGATGAATGAAGGTTGATGCTTTGATGTTTCCAAACAAGTTGGGTTTTATCACTTTTTGCTCTTCAAGCTCAGGTTTTTTTAAGGGATTTTTTAGTTAAACTAATTAAAGGACAGATATTGCAGAATTAGGTTACAAACCATTAAGCCACTCGTGAGCCTCAACATAAATTAAACTAAGGCTACAAATGAGTTTCTCGAATTAAGTTAAATAAGTCGGATTTGAACTCAAATTTTGAGCCCCTTAACTAAACGAGTTGAGTTCAAACTAATTCATATTCGACTAGTTACGCTTGGAAATTAGTTCATCTAACAACTTGCCAGCCAACTTGTTTGAGAACTTGCGAACCAGTACATTTATCAGTTCGTTTACTAGTTCGATAATAACTTTTGAATTAATTCAAAATTATGTTCGTAAACTAGCTCAATATTAAGCTTGTGAACAAACTTAATATTAATCACATTAAATATTTAATTTTAAAGTTTTTTACATTAAAATATATATTTTTTCAAATTATATATATTAATTATTAATTAATTTAATTAGTTAGTGGTTTGACCCATTTATTAGTTTGAAACAAGTTTCAATCAAGCCAAATTTGAGCTCAAGCTCAATTGGTTACGTGTGAAATGAGCTTTAGTCAACTTAAGTTCAAACTAAACTCAAATTATATATATGCTAAACGAGTTGAGTTCAAATAGAAAACTTTAGACTCAAGTAGAGTTCGAGTTTGTTTATAAATAAACGAGTAGAACTCGAGCTCGCCATAACTTGGCTCGACTCATTTGCAGCCCCAATTTAAACAATCATCAAATCAAATTTTGCAGTACATTTAATAAATGAGTCAACTTTGAACATTAATAGGCTTGACACATTGTAGCTCATGGGTGGCTCGATTATAAGCCTAGTTTAGACTCATTTAATAAGTTAGAACTATAATAATTTATGTGCTAGTTTAATAATGCTAAATTAGGCTTAATAGGCTATAGTGGGCTTAACAATAGGGATCATTTGTGCATATGATTATTTAGTTCAATATTTGTAACATGAATTAAGTGAAAGGGCTAATGGTCAAGGCCAGTAAGCTAACTTGGTGGGTAAAAAAAAACTAAATAGTATTAGTAAGAGTTTTTTCCCCCTTTTTTGCCCAATAAAACCTTGTCTTTCAAAATGAAAGGTTTCAAAATAAACAAATTGTTAACAAGCATCTCAATAGTGAAACTCAATAAGGGCGTGTAAATTCGTTCATTCGCATAATAAACAAGTGTTAACAAGTATATTAAAGTTTAGTCTAAACTTAACATGACCTTGAGTTCTTAAAAATTTAGTAAACATGCAATGATCCCAATATATAAATATATATATATATATATATGATAAGGAGACATGTGTCCCCTTGGTTGAGGGGTGGGTGACACATGTCCCCAATGTACCTTACCTCTTCATTAATGTTCCCTATTCATTTACCAACGTGTCTTCTCCCCTCACTAATGTGTCATATTCCCTTACCAACGTGCCTTATCCCCTCACTAATGTGTTATATTCCCTTACCAATGTGTCTTATCCTTTCACAAATGTGTCTTATTCCCTCACTGATGTGTCATATCCCCTTATTATTGTGTCTTATTTTTTCATTAATGTACTTTATCCCCTCATTTATGTGCCTTAACACATTTTTATATAAAGAGGGGAGGGGTGTGTGACGCTCTGATTTTCATACCATTTTTTTTATATTTTCCTCTTCAATAAATAATAAATATTAATCAAACATCGGCTATGTCAGAACCTTTGATATCGTATCAACATAGTCCGACCTGAAATGGGTAACGGGTAATCAATCAAACTTATATATAAACAACCCTAACAGCAGAAGTCAATAATTACAAACCATCCAGAATACAAATAACCAGATTTCTAACCATCCATATATATATATACACACACACATATCCAACACATTCCCAAAATCAACCAAAAACTCTAGGGGAATCATACATTCCTGGCTCAAAACACTCACCCTGTCTATCAGGGTATAGGCTCCCCTCTAACTTAGAGCTCTATCTCCTGGTCTGTCACAATTTAGTAAAATATTTAGATATTTGGGTGAGACACATCTCAGTAAGACGGAAAAATTATTTACAATTTGTGGCAGTTAGAGTTTCAAGTTTCGTTATATCATAATATTCTCATTTCAGTGATAATACCATATAAGAAAAATATACCAATTATACTCATAATTATATAGATATAAAACACAAGCTTTTATAAGTTTTAATTCCATTTTTCAAACTCATTCACATGCAACCCATATTTACTAGTGAAAGTTCTCGAGGATAGAGGAGATTATATGCCCATACATGTAGCTCCCCTATGCTCTAATTTCGTTTGTAATCTTGTCTGATTAATTCAAGTATGGCTACAACAGATATTTATCAAGGCACTCACCTTACTCAATAAGCCCTTAGGTGGAGAGTTTTACTTCGCCTTATTTATTTATGTTATTAAACTCACACTCTTTCTTTTCTCATTTCCATTTCATCATCTACCTCATGAGTGTCCTCGGTAACCAATACATGCACGTCTGTAACTCATGGCTGTCCTGAGGATATTCTTCACGACATGCTTCCCCCAATAGGTTGTGCGGCCCGAAGGCTGGATCTAAACCGCGGTTGGCCTACCTAGTTAGATCAAAATAAACAATCCATATACCCATCTATAATACGAATGGCTTGCCTAACCCTGGTCTAGACTCTAGGGGACAAAACTACCCTTCTTACTAGCTTATTCGGCTGCCACGCCACACTCTTCATGAGACCGTGTGGTTGCACTTATCATCCTCTAACATCAGTACCATGCTTTCTATCACAATCCATCCATCAAGGTTCTCATTTTCACATTTACATATTCATATTCCAGTATTCCCATTTCCACATTCACATGTCAATACTGAATGTGTATTTACAATTTAGTATTCACATTGCAGTATTTGCATTGCAATATTCACATTCCAGTATTCATATTTCAACATTCACATTTTTATATTCTCATTTCAATATTCACATTATAGTATTGACATTACAATATTCACACTTCCATATTTATAATTCCAGTATTCACATTACAATATTCTCATTGCAATATTTACATTTTCATATTCACATTTCGGTATTCACATCTCATCTCACAATGGTATATATCATATTTCAATATTCTCATCATTTTCTATTTCTTTCTTATCTTTTCAATACACATTTCATTCTCATAATAGTATATATCACATTTCATTGTTTCTCAATAAAACAATTCTCTTATCATTATAGTTCAGTATATAAACATCACTGGGTTTCTCTTATATTCTTTTCTGCACAAAAACATTTCAATATATATTTATCTCATATTCTCATAATTTCACCATGCAGTTCACACAACCTAGTTTCAAACATGTTCTCAATATAACTCATATGTCACACAGTTTCGTCTGTTATTCATATCATAATACATACTGTTAAAATATCATATCACCATTTTCACATATTTATTAAACCCATAATTTCTAAAATACTGCTATAATTCATTCCCCTTACCTAGCTTACTAAGAGGTCCACTAACACCCTAAATCCTACACTCCACAGTGTTTGCAACTCAAAAGCCTGAAACTCGCATTTCCCCAAATTAATCAACTCAATTTTCAGAATATTATCATTTAGTACTCCTTAGGTCCTGTGACGCCCCGATTTCCATACACTTTTTTTTATAACAATAAATTAATTAAATATTCACACATCATCCATAACATTCAAAAATCGGTCACGTCAACTGTAACGACCTGCTTAATTTCCATATTTTTTTTATACTGTAATATTTAAAAATGCTCTGATACCAAACTGAATCATCAACCTACGCAGCAAGAAGCGGAAATCATATAAACATAACCATAAATCATTATATACAATACCGGAGTTCTAAAGTGTTTCCCAAAATATACAAATATAATTATATCCCTAAAATACCCTTAACTAGCTAGGGCTATACAATAATATTTCCAAAATACTCACTCTAATATCAGGGTAATACTGAGGCCCCTCTATCTACGAGCCTGATCTGCTCGCTTACCTGGATCACCTGAAAAATGTTAAAGTAATTAGGATGAGCCAACGCTCAGTAAGACAAAATATTCTATTACCAGTGTGTGGCAAATGAGTACAATACCATGAAAATCTATTTCTGTATAAACGCATATAACTGAATCTGAAAATACAGTACAAGTAATAGAAACCACTACCATTTCCATGTTACTTAACATATCAGTATTTTAGGTTACTATTTAAAATACTTCTATTGTACATAAGTATATTCTCTGTCTCTGTAAATCTGTATATACATAATAATAACTGAAAACTTCCCTATGGATAACTATGTGTCATGATTTAACTCCTTATGACAGGGTTGTGCGACCCGCAGGCGGGATCTACACCAACTAGCCGATCAAGGCAAATCACTATACTCCCTAAGTCTGATCTGCCCTCCTCCACCCATATCTGATGGGGAGCCTGTCCACATCAAGGCACTATACAATCAACCTACTACAACATATTATCTGAATAGGTGGTTGCACTCTGTAAACTGTATGTAGCTACAGTACCGTGCTCTGTAACTATATGGTCCAACAGGGTTTGATACCATATAATATATTTCTATATACAACTAACTGTTTTACCATGATTCTATAATAACTATATAAACTATGACACTGTAATAAACTGTAACTGTATCATCTGTATTTTTGAACTAAACGAAAATCTGTTAGTCATGGTACTGAAAACTGTATAATCATGATACTATAAACTGTATAATCATGGTACTAAAAACTGTATAATCATAGAACTGTAATTACTATAAAAAATAACCACTGGCTATATATTCTGTAAATCATATCCTGAAAATACTGTAAAACATGTTTCTTTACTATACCCATATTCTCAAGCCACACAGAAGTTTTAAACATATTATACATAAATAATAAACTGTACAAATTTCTATCGTGAATAATCATCTGATAAAAATGTATAACTTATACTGAAACATAGTAAAATTTGCCTAACATAGCATATTTTCCTTACCTAATTATTGAAAAACCCCTATGATATACTAATCTAACACCCGCAGGGCTTCCTACACAACACCCTGAAAATAATATTAGTCAGAACAGAATATCAATATTTCTTTGCCTATATCATTTCCTGTTAGAAGGCCAAAAATTGATTAAAAGGTCTTACCCTAAATTTGGGATGATATCCAACTTCGTTTCACCAACGATCTGCTCTGGCAGACTTGAAGAGAACTCTACCAAGAACGTCGTGGTGGCTTCAGATCGTCAATCCGGCGACTAAAGAGGCCGAAATCGAACAGAGAATGAGGAGGAACCGTAAAGGAGAGAGAGAGAGAGAGAGAGAGAGAGAGAGGGTTTCGGCTGAAATTTCTGTGTAAAAATCCGAGTTAAACACTATTTATACTGCGGCCTTTGTCGACGAGTCACGTCATCTCGTCGATGAGTCCTTCAGTAATTTCGTCAACGAACGCTCCTTCTATTATTGTTTCCATTTCTCTCCCTCTTTATTATTTAAATACCATTATTCTTTGGGTCGTTACATCAACAACCCTACTACCATTCGTACGACCCGACCTGCATTGGGTACCGGATAAAAAGTCATTTTATTTATAAAACCTAACAGCGGAAGATAGTGTATTTATATCATTCAGAATACAATACCCAGAGTATCTACATACACACATATACATCACTATCACAAACTCAAAAACTACTCAACACTAGGGGAATTACACCTCCCCTAGTCCAGAAACTCACCTTGTGTGTCAGGGTCTCAACTCCCAATGGTCATGGAGCTCTATCGCCTGACCTATCTTTGTCCCCTGAAAAATTTAGATAATTTGGGTGAGACGCATCTCAGTAAGAAGGAATAAATTATTTATAATGTGTAACCATATGAGTACAATTATAATACACTTTACTTTTCAAATCATCATTTCACCTAAGAAAATACACTAGCAAATATATTCTCATAGTCATATAAATATACAATACAAGCTTTTATAAGTTTTAAAACCATTTCTCAAATTCAATGATTTCCAACACATATTTACCTGCGAAGTTCCTGAGAATAAGGAAGATTATCTACCCATACAGGTAGCTTCCCTCTGCCCTAACACATTTTGCAGTCAGGTATGACCACATCTGATACCTATCAGGGCACTCACCTTACTCAGTAAGCCCTTAGGCGAAGAGTTTCACCTCGCCTCAATTATTTATATCATTAACTCACAAAGTTCATTTCTTATATTTAACATTCTTTATTTCTCAATTTTCATTCTTTCTTTCATTTTTCATTTTAACCAATTTTATCATTCTTTCACTTTCCATTTTCATTTTACTTTCTGGCTCATAAGAATCCTTGGTATCAAATACCAACATCCCGTCTGTAACTCATGGCCACCTTGAGGATTTTTCTATCCACGTCATGCTTTCTCCCATGGTCAAGATTGCGCGGCCCGAAGGCTAGATCTAACTGCAGTTGGCCGACCCGGTTAGATCAAAGTAACATATCACATATCGCGTCTGTAGTACAACTGGCCGGCCTATAACCCTGATCCGAACTCAAGGGGCCTAACAACCCTACAAAATGGCTCAGTCGACTGTCACACAACACAATCCAAGAGTTTGTCTGGTTGCACTAACACCACTAGCAACGGTACTATGCTCAATATCATAACAATCCATCAAGGTTCACTACCACATACTCGCAATCATTATGCGGTATTGGTATTTCATCAATCATATTTCAGTATATCACAATTCAGTTCTATATAAATATTCTCATCATTTTCTGTGCACATTTCACCATCTCGTAATAATATATATCATTTTTCATGTATTTTCATATTTTCCCAAAATACTCATACCAGTAATTTGAACAAACTCATTTCTCATGCAAATAATTTTTACTCACATATAAATATCTCATTTCATTATTTTTCACTAATCACATCAATCATTCTCATTTCAATATTTTCTTAGAAAATACCCATCGTTATATTTCATATTTTTCAACACATGTCGTGTGCCACACAATTTTCATCTAATATTCATAACATATTATTTTCACACTCCAAAATATCACAATTTAAAATCACTCAAATGCCACACAATTTATCTGATATTTATATCGTAATAATTTTCAGACAAAATACCATAAGCACATTTTCACATATTAATTTAAATAGTAATTCTTAAAATACTACTATAATTTATTTCCCTTACCTGACTTACTAAGAGTCTTGTTATGACCCAAATGCTACGCCCTTAGTGCCCAAAATTCAAATCCTAAAATTTACATTTTTCCTAAATTAATCAATCTATTTCTCCAAAATAATACCCATCTAATCTTCTCTAGGCTTCATATACCTCAAATTAACATTTTAACTAATATTTGACACCCCCACTTAATTTTTTGAATTTTACCTGTGGGTCCCAAAATTACACTTGCAGCGTTCACTCAGATCCTAAATTCTGAAAATTCTACTTCAACCCTAGATGCTCAACATTTTAAAATTTCTAAATTAATACTAATTAATTAAAAATAAGCCCCTTAATAACTCTCGTACCCCAAATTTAAGGTTTTATCCACGACAACCCTACGAGAATTTCATCCCATTAGACTTATAGAGAATCATCCCTAAATTCTCGTGGGGGTGTCCATTCGTTGATTGGGCTTATAATTTGCAAGAAATTAAAGAAAAAGGAGAAATTGGCTTACCCCAGGAGATATGTTTACGCTGCTCCTACCATCGATCCGCTTCGGTAGAAATGACAGCAGCGAAGAATGGAGTCCAGCGATATCTTCCGATTTTTGATCGGGCGAAAATCCGTCACGAAATCGAGGAGAGAAAGAGAGAGAATGAGAGGAGAGAGAATGAGAGGAGAGAGAGAGAGAGAGTGTCTGCAACAGAAGAAGAAGAAGAAAAGAACAAAAGGAAAACCAAAGTAAAAAATGAATCTCCTAAAGCTTCTATCTTTAGGAGACTAATAATAATAATAATCTATTTAATTAATATTAATAATAATATATTTAAATAATATTAATAATAATATATTTTATTAATAAAAATAAAAATAAATTTTATTTATTTTTTAAAATCTGATTAATTAATTAATTAATTAAATTTTATTTTTTTTTTGAATCACTCTACTAATCTTCTATAACCCTTTTTTGGGGTTATTACAGGTCCCAAATACTCCAATTTAATAATAAAACCAATATTTAACACCATATAACAGATGATCAAGGAGTTACAAAGCAAACATTAAAAGATGAAGTCGGTGGCATCATCTACTTTTTAAAATATATATATATAAAGGACGCAGTAGAACTCTTTATGAAATATTTTTATTGTTTAACCCTACTAAAATGAAGCCATGCCTTTGGACAATGAATTGGGAAAAAATTTCAAGATATATTTTTATTGTTTGCTGAAGGATTTTATTTGAAAAAAAAAAGGAAAATAAAATAGACATATATTTTCATCATATTTTATCTCTACATTAAACAGTATTAAAGATAAAGATGCATTCCAACATGATTAAGAATTAAAAAATAAATAAATGTTAATCATGTATCAAATTAAAATTTTATTCATGATTTATTATATATCTTTTTCCTTCTCAATTTCTTCCATAACCAAATATGAAAAAGTAAATTAAATTTAAAAACCATACTTGACTTAGGAGAGCGCAGCCGAGGTTGGGAGGCAGAGGACTCGACGACGTCCTAAGTGGGTAGCGGTGGCTGCGGCTTCGGCTCCGAGGGCAAGGAGACAAGCGCAGGAGCGGGAAGAAGGAAGGTGTAGGCGGTGAAGAAGGACGGAGGGAAAGGAGGAAAGAAGGGAGGAGGGAAAGGAGGGGGATCGGGGAGGGAGGTTCGGGAGAGCAGGGAGACAAGCACAGAGCGAGGAGTAGGAAAAGATCAGGAAAGGAGGGAAGAGAATGAAGATTGGGGCAAAAGTTATAAAAGAAGTATTAGTAACGAATCCAAATCCGTCATTGATAGAGGGCTAATAGTGACAAATTTTAAGATTCGTCACTAATACTCTGAACTAATTTTTTTTTAATTTTTTTAAATAAAGGAAGTATTAGTGACGATTCCCAAATCCATCACTAATAAAGGGCTACTAGTGATGAATTTTAAATTCGTCACTAATACTTTGAACTAAATTTTTTTTTTTTTTTTAAATAAAGGAAGTATTAGTGACGGAAGTATTAGTGACGAATCCAAATCCGTCACTAATGAAGGGCTAATAGTGACGAATCTTCAAATTTGTCACTAATACTCAAAACTAAATTTTTATTTTTTTTAAAATAAAAAAAGCATTAGTAACGGTTCCCAAATCTATCACTAATAAAAGGCTAATAGTGACGAATTTCAAGATCTATCACTAATACTCTCAACTAATTTTTTTTTTATTTTTTTAAATAAAGGAAGTATTTATAACGGTTCCTAAATCAGTTACTAATAAAGGGCTAATAGTGACGAATCTTCAAATTCATCACTAATACTCTGAACTAAATTTTTTTTATTTTTTTTTAAATAAAAGAAATATTAATGATAGTTTCCAAATTCGTCACTAATACAAGGCTAATAGTGACGAATCTTCAAATTCATCACTAATATTCTGAACTATTTTTTTTTTATTTTTAAATAAAGGAAGCATTAATGACGGTTCCCAAATCTGTCACTAATAATAGGCTAATAGTGATGATTCTCCAAATTCATAACTAATATTCTCAACTAATTTTTTCTTACTTTTTATAAATAAAGGAAGCATTAGTGAAGGTTCCCAAATCTGTCACTAATAAAGAGCTAATAGTGACGAATCCTTAAATTCGTCAGTAATACTTTGAACTATTTTTTTTTTTATTTTTTTAAATAATATTAGTGACGATTATTTAACCATCACTAATAAGTTTCTTTTAGTGACGAATTTAATTCATCACTAATGCCACACAAATCGTCACTAATATTTTTCGAGGATAAATTTTGCGGGAAAAATGTTTTCCCGCTATATTTTTTGATTTTTAATGACGAAACTATTAGTGACGATTTCATATCTGTCACTAATAGTGTTGTATTAGTGAAGGTTGTTGAAACCGTCACTAATACCACACTTTTAGTGACGAAATTGAATCCGTCACTAAGAATTTCGTTACTAAAAACTAGTTTTTTTGTAGTGCCGGGTGACCGAACACTTGAGTTCGATTAACCGAACTTAGCTTCGGGCACCCGAACCGCAGACATAAAGTTTCTGACTTTTGTTCAGCCAATCGAGCTTGAACTCGGGCACCCATACATTTTAAAATGGCTTTTCGAGCTGAGTCTTTTCGGGCTACCGAACTAAAGTTCAGCCACCTGAAGCCTCTCAGATTGCAAATTATTTATCGAGGTTAAAATGTTTTAAAAAGGATTAATTTTTCTAATGTGTTTTAAAACATTCCTAATAATACCCTACATATCCTAAACAGTTATATTTTGGCCTTTGTCTATATATAGGGCCTCATTTGGGTAGATTAGTAATAAGATTAACAAAATCATTAGGGCAAAATCCTCTCTATTGCCAAAAGTTCATATTGCCCATTTTACTTCAAAACACTCTCAAATCTTTATTCCCTTGATACATCTTAGCTTTGTGAGAGTTCTTTATTGGGTTATTAATTAGTATAGATTGATCATACTCCCATTTGCTTGGCTTAATTGTTTGATATTATTTTGGGGAGTTTAGCAAAGTTTATCCCACAAATTTGAATATAGTAAATCTTGTGTTGGGATAAACTCATAGGCTTGAGGATCTTGCATTGTCATTGCAAGATTCCTATAGCTTTATTTTTGTTGTGCAAATATTCTTTTTAGATATAACATTTTCAAACTAGTCTTGTGCTTATTTCATTGAAGGAAAATATTTTAAGTTACTTTGAATATTTGATTAGCATCTTTGAAACTCTAATTTGTTATTGAGATTTGATATAACTTGTTTCAAAGATATAACTTGATTAGAACACTCTTGAGCATATTTGTGATTATACCTTACTGAGTGTTGCTTGCACAAAAATTACATCACAGAGCTTACAATTTCCTATATTATTGATGTGCATTGACTGATTTGTATTGGTACATATCTGCTTATCGGAGAAGCATTATATTGTACACAGTTTGTATTATAATTTGATTGTATTCAAGGCTTAGCCTGAGAGGGTTTGATCTAACCTGGAAGAATCAGGTTGGGGTCAGCCTTGTGAATTTGACCTAGGGGCTTCTCCGCCTCGTAAGGAGAATTTGTAAAGGTTGAGGTTAGCCCTGTGTTAATTTGACCTAGTTGTAATTGGTGTCACTCCACCCGTTAAGTGAGCATTAGTGGAATCCTCGAACTTGCGAGCTAGAGGCAGGGACATAAGCAGTATTGGCCAAACCCCAATAACATATCTTGTGTTAGCTCTTTCTTTCCCTATACTCTTTATATTTTTGCAATTTAGTTTATGCACGTGTATGTTTATATTTGAATTGTTATATGAATATTGTGCATGTTTTAAATTTGTGAATGATTGGGAAATACTGATTCTGCTACATCTATTTTATATATCTACTCAGCATTATTTTGTTAGGGTATTGGTATGTGCTTAGACAAACCCTAGGTTGGGAATTACAAACTGTGGAATCTGGTTTAACCTATGAAGAAATTTTAAATACCCAATTCACCCCCCCTCTTGGGAATACTCCAAAGCTAACAGGTTGAAATGAGTTAAGGATAGGAATGAGTAGGTTAGGTCGGGTTTTGGTCTGGAAGCTTGGAGTCAAAGATCCTTGACGGTTTTCTATGCTTTTCCTAGAATGATGATTTTAGGAAAATCATGGTAAATCCATCAATGGTTTTGATTTGAGGTTGAGGGACTGGAACTTGGAACTTAAGCAGGAGCATTAGGTTAGTTAAGTATGTGTGAAATGTTGGGGTTGTGATTAGAGGTCGACACTTGGAAATGACTTAGTATATATAAATGAGGGTAGTATGGTTTGCAGGAGACAAACCGTCGACGGTTTTTCTGGGCGAAGCATAAAATTGTCGACTATTTTGGGGCAGGACATCTGGCGCGGGACTGCCATGAGATGTTAAGCTACACTCCTGCACAACCTTAGTATCGAGGAGGTAACCAGGCACCCTAAGGTGGTCACCAGAGGGGCACCTCTCAGGTGTGGATATACTCGCTTACGCTGGAAGATGCAGAGAACGCCAGCAATGTGGTGATAGGTACTATTTTCATTTTATCAAATAGTGCAGTGGTATTGTTTGATTCAGGTGCTACGCACTCTTTTGTGTCTCGGGGATTCATTAGATTGTGTGGGGTAGAGACTCAGTTGTTAGAGGCCAAGTTAGCAGTAGTCACGCCGATGAGGTCAGTTGTTGTATGTAGTAGGGTGATCAAAAACTACCCAATAGAGATTCAAGAAAGAAAGTTGCCTGCGAGTTTAATCATTTTTTACATGCATGGTTTCGACGTCATTTTGGAGATGGATTGGCTAGCATCTAGCTACACGAGCATTGATTGTCACAAGAAGGAGGTAGTGTTCAAACCTCCTAAGGAGGAGGAGTTTAAATTCATTGGGTCATGTGTGTGTTTTGCACCACAGATTCTTTCGGCGATTCAAACTAGGAGACTACTTCTGGAATGTTGCTAGGGGTACCTGGCATTTTTGGAAGAAGCACCGAAGGAGGGACTTAAGGATATCCCAGCGATAAGGGAGTTTTCATATGTTTTTCCAGAGGACTTACCGGGATTACCTCTTGATTATGGGATAGAGTTTGCTATCAACCTATCTCTTGGAACAGTGCCAATTTCTAAAATGTCATACAGAAGGGCACCGATGGAGTTAGAAGAGTTGGAAGAACGGTTACAGGAATTGTTAGATAAGAGGTTTATCAAGCCCAGCATGTCACCTTAGGGAGCATCAGTATTGTTTGTGAAAAAGAAAGATGGATTGATGAGAATGCGTATCGACTACATATTTTCATATTTCCATAAATCGGTCAAAAAAATGGGAACAGTTTAGTCCAAAAATTAATATGCCCATAAGAATTTAAGATACTAAGTAGGCAACAATTGGACTCTTATGTTTTATGGAAATTCTTTATTCCCTAGGGAATGATGTTATCACCATAACCTGGAAACAAACATGAGAATAAGATGTCATGGGCATCCCAGTGCTAAGTATTCCGAAGGATCCTATAAACCAAATAACACCTAATAGAATCATCCTTAGCAACCCACCTAGAAAAAATATCATAATGGTACTCAAATATTTAACAACCTGCTATCTGGAAGGAAAACCATACATGCTAGGACTAGGAACTTTATCTTTTCACTCTATTCTGTGTGAATCCTACTTGGCAATGGGACACCAATTTAACTGCTTAGGCATTGGCTTGGTTGGGATTTGATTTGTATACATACTAATGTGAAATTTTCAATTGTTGTCTGCAATCAATTGTGGCTTTTGAAACATCTTTAGAATCCAATCTTTCTACCATTAGCAACTCTCTAGTACAAATAAATATCACCCTTCCCTTCTTAGTCCATTTCACACAAGATTTATGCTGCCAAATAATGTCCAATCATTGATCATAACTAAACAACTTCATTAGTATTTTATTTTGTACAAGAAACCAAGACACGTGTTTATTGATATTTGTTCAGCCACTGGAGCAAGATCAAGGTTGACTTGAGTCAATATAGTAGGACTTAGACTTGCCATAATTGCAGTCCATGTTTTCTTTGAGGATTTTTTTCGATTGTGCTTTGATATTCAACGTTTGCCAACATAGGTTAGAAGTGAAATCTTAAAACTGTCGGAAGTAAGAAAAATCTTGAAACCCATTTGGTAAGAAAATGATACCTTACCTTGATTTAAAAGTGTAAGCATGTGCATTAGTTTAGCATTGAAAAGAAATTGAGTGATTAGAATTTCAGAGAATGTTTAGAAGCTTATATATTTTTTATTCAAATGAATTACAAAGTTATAATGAGAGTTTGAAGTGCCTTTTATACATTTGATCTGATAGGCTAATGATTACACATTATGGTGTGAGATGTCTCAGCGGGCATGGTCCTTGATGAGTATGAATCATCATTGCAGGTTCTCTATTTAAAGATGAGGCTAACCTGTGATACCCCATGGAAGAATGACTTAAAAAGGATTAGATGTTACTACATATCAATAAGGTTCACCTTTCTTTTCGGCAGCCTTCTCATAAAAACTCTATAATTAAGAGTGTTTGACTTGGAGTAATCTTGGGATGAGTGACCTTCTGGGAAGTTTTCTCAGAAAGTGTGTGAGTGAGTACAAATATATTGAAAAGGACACGTATTGGTTTGTGGGGCCAGTCATTAGTCTGATAAAGCCCACCCTCTGTTGTCTGGTCCAGGTGGAGAAGGAGAGACGCAGTGCTCCTTGGCAAACCTAGGTTGAAGCATTACAAAATGGTATCAGAGCCATTACCCAGCTGAAAGTGTGATGAGATTCACATTACCTGGGTTTGGAAATGTGGGTTCGCAACAAGGACGTTGCGTTCTGTAAGTGGGGGAGAATGTGATACCTCGTGGAAGAATGGCTTAAAAAGGATTAGATGTTACTACCCATCTAAACAAGGAGCAACTTTCTTTTTGGGAGCCTTCCAATAAGAACTCCATGGTTAAGCGTGCTTAACTTGGAGTAATCTTGGGATGGGTGACATTTTAGAAAATTTTCTTAGAAAGTGTGTGAGTGAGGACAAAACACATTGAAAAGGACACGTGTTAGTTTGTTGGGTTAGTCATTAGTACGATAAGGCTTTTCCCCTGTTGTCTGGCCCAGGTGGAGGAGGAGAGACGCAGTGCTCCCTGGTAGACCCAAGTTGGGGCGTACAAAATGGTATCAAGGTGCCCCTTCCTTTTCGGGAGCCTTCCCATAAGAACTCAATGATTAAGCATGCTCGACTTGGAGTTATCTTGGGATGGGTGAATTTCTGAGAATTTTTCTCAAAAAGTGTGTGAGTGAGTACAAAATACACTGAAAAGGATACGTGTTGGTTTGTGGGGCCAGTCATTAGTCTGATATGGCCCGACCCCCTGTTGTCTGGTCCAGGTGGAGGAGAAGAGACGTAGTGCTTCCTGACAAACCCAGGTTAGGGCGTTACATAACCATTGGTGGGGATCTATGTAATGGGTAAAAGATGTTGAGGGTTGAGGCTATGAGCTAGGATTGATTTTAAAAGAGTCTTCAATGGGAAATGATTTTCCAATTGACTTATTAGCATGGATATTGTGGATTGTGATGTAATCCTATAAATGGAGTGGTTATCTATTTATCATACACCTAGTTGATCATTTTTAAAAGGAAATAGTACTCAAAGATCCAAATGGAGTGAGGATTTTCTTTCTAACTAACGAGCTCTTACACTTGACATCTTAAGTGCTTAGGAAAGGATAGAATTTGGGCACATGTCTGGGGTTTGTAGGAGCAATGACAAAAATATACGAGTTAATGAATCCAAACTTCTTTACCCATAGGTGATGAATATTTAGATATTCTTTCCAGATGATTTATTAGGGCTATCTCCAAGAGGAGATTGAATTTAATATTAATTTGGTGCTAGGAACAGAGCCTATGTCAACTGCTTCATATAGAATGACACTAATTGAACAAAGGCAACCTAGGGTGCAACTAGAAGACTTCCTTAACAAGGAATTTGGTCAACCTAGTATATCATTATATGTTGCACCTTTGTTATTCACTAAGCAACATAATGAGACCTTGAGGTTATGCATTAATCATTGGAAGTTGAATCATGTTACATTAAGAATTGGCATCAACTTCTAGGGATTGGTGGATTATTAGATTAATTGGTAAATCCAAAAATTTTGAAGATTAATTTACAATTAAATTATCACTAATTAAGATTTGGGACTTACACATCCCAAAGACAGAGATGAGTACACAGTAAGATCACTATCAGTTTCTGGTGTTACCAATTGTGGTTACCAATGTACCTTACATTTTCATGGATAAGATGAATCAAGTTATTTAACCATACTTGGATCAATTTATTATAATTTTTATGGATGATTTCTGGAGTATTTAACGACTCAAGAAGAACATGAACAATATTTATGGTTAATTTTACAAACATTATGTGAGCATCTGTTATATATTAAACGGGAAATGTAAAGTATGAATAGGTAATATGAAAATTTTTGGGTCATGTCATAATCAAAGGATAATTATCTATTGATTCTTCTAAAGTTATGTTAGTGTTAGATCTTTGCAAGACTCGAGGTAAAAATTGAAGTTGTTGAGTGTTGGTGCTGAAGCAAGGTGTATTAGGATAAGATGTATAATCCATCAATTTATGTTAGTTACCAATTCTAATAGGGTGGTTTACAAGATTAACTCAAAACTTGTTAGGTTAACAATGGATTTTACTGGGGTTGTATTCAATAAATTTCGAGGAAATATAAGGGAGAATGTAACGTGTAACGACTCGGCCCTTCATGCGGACCCAAGTGTCACTCATTCATACATAATACCTTTACCTGTTCAAGATACATAAACAACCCGCCCTAACCAGGGACATACGGGTATAAATCATACATAATTTCGATGTAAATGTCACTGTCGACACCCCAATTTTAACCAGGCCTTTCCGAGGAGACCTCATGTCAAAACCTTTCCACACTGGTTGTGGACCCCACATATTCTAGTAGGTCCCACATTGGTTGTGGACCCCACACACCCTTGTAGGTCCCACACTGCTTGTGGACCCCACACATTCTAGTAGGTCCCACATTGGTTGTGGACCCCACACACCCTTGTAGGTCCCACACTGCTTGTGGACCCCACACATTCTTATAGGTCCCATGGTGTTCGTGGACCCCGCACATCCTTTTAGGTCCCACATGGCTTGTGGGCCCCACATATCTCAATTGGGCCCCACATGGTTTGTGGACCCCACTTCTCCTGGTACGCTAGCTCGGATTCCTACATCCGATGCACGTTACCTCTTTTTGCATGCTTGTGCCTGTTGGCTCGGGTTCCTATAACCCTTAAACGGCTTGTGGACCCCACATAGTTTGTAGGCCTCACTTCTCCTGGTACGCTAGCTTGGATTCCTACATCCGATGCACGTTACCATCTTTGGTACGATTCCTACTCCGGTACACGTTACCCCCTTTGGTACGTTTGGTACGTACGCTCGGGCCCCACACGGTTACCTACGCTAGCTTGGATTCCGATGCACGGTTACCCCCTTTGTACGCTAGCCTACTAGGTACGCTACCTCGGATTCCTACATCCGATGCACGTTACCTCTTTTGGCATGCTTGTGCCTGCTAGCTCGGGTCCCTATAACCCTTAAATGGCTTGTGGACCCCACACATCTTTTTAGGTCCCACATGGCTTGTGGGCCCCACATATCTCAAATTGGGCCCCACACGGTTTGTGGACCTCACTTCTCCTGGTACGCTAGCTTGGATTCCTACATCCGATGCACGTTACCATCTTTGGTACGATTCCTACATCCGGTACACGTTACCCCCTTTGGTACGCTAGCTCGGATTCCTACATCCGATGCACGTTACCCGCTCTAGTACGCTAGCTCGGATTCCTACATCCGATGCACGTTACCTCTTTTGGCATGCTTGTGCCTGCTAGCTCGGGTCCCTATAACCCTTAAATGGCTTGTGGACCCCACACATCTTTTTAGGTCCCACATGGCTTGTGGGCCCCACATATCTCAAATTGGGCCCCACACGGTTTGTGGACCCCACTTCTCCTGGTACGCTAGCTTGGATTCCTACATCCGATGCACGTTACCCTCTTTGGTACGCTAGCTCGGATTCCTACATCCGGTGCACGTTACCCCCTCTGGTACGCTAGCTCGGATTCCTACATCCGATGCACGTTACCTGCTCACGTACGCTAGCTCGGATTCCTACATCCGATGCACGTTACCTCTTTTGGCATGCTTGTGTCTACTGGCTCGGGTTCCTATAACCCTTAAATGGCTTGTGGACCCCACACATCTTTTTAGGTCCCACATGGCTTGTGGGCCCCACATATCTCAATTGGGCCCCACACGGTTTGTGGGCCCCACTTCTCCTGGTACGCTAGCTCGGATTCCTACATCCGGTGCACGTTACCCCCTCTGGTATGCTAGTTCGGATCCACATATCCGGTGCCTTGCTAGCTCGGGCTTTTGTAACCCTCAAACGGCTTGTGGACCCCACATGGCGCGTGGGACCCACACATCTCCGATGGGCTCCACACAGCTTCTAGAACCCTCATATTATTATTATTATTATTATTATTATTATTATTATTATTATTATTATTATTATTATTATTATTTATTTATTTATTTATTTATTTATTTTAATTTGTCAAATGCAAGCATACTTTGTTCCCCCATCATCACTCACCACATGTCATGTTTCTTCCCTTTACCAATCTTCCCATACTATATTCCCTTCATAATTCTTCATCCCATACTTTGTTCCCCCATCATCACTCACCACATGTCATGTTTCTTCCTTTACCAATCTTCCCATACTATATTCCCTTCATAATTCTTCATCCCATACTTTGTTCCCCCATCATCACTCACCACATGTCATGTTTCTTCCCTTTACCAATCTTCCCATACTATATTCCCTTCATAATTCTTCATCCCATACTTTGTCCCCCCATCATCACTCACCACATGTCATGTTTCCTCCCTTTATCAATCTTCCCATGCTATATTCTCTTCATTATTCTTTATCCCATACTTTGTTCCCTCCATCATCACTCACCACATGTCATGTTTCTTCCCTTTACCAATCTTCCCATACTATATTCCCTTCATTATTCTTCATCCCATACTTTGTTCCCTCCATCATCACTCACCACATGTCATGTTTTCTCCTTTTATCATTCTTCCCATGCTAATTTCCCTTCATCATTCTTCCTCCCATACTTGGTTCCCCTCATCATGACTCCCCTATGTCTTCTTTCCTATGCTTGCCCCAAGCTAAGCCTATAAATAGCCCTCTCATTTCAAGCACAAGGGGGAGAGCTCTTAGTGGTGGTAAGGAGAAGATTTCAAATATTGAAGTTTTCTATCACGAGTTTGTGAAGTTAGTCTTTTTTTTGAGTAAAAATCAAGAGGTCGACTAATCCCGTTTCCTATCGGTGTTGAGTCACCCCATTTGAAGAAGGCACCCCGTAGTGCCTCAAATCAGAGCTCAAGAACAACTCTCGGGAAGACGTTGTAGAGCGGCCCTAGTAGACTCATCAGCAGGAAAAGAAGACTGGAGTAGAGGAAAACGAAAGAAGATCAAGCGATCGATTGATCCCTTTTCCTACCGGTACCGGGTCACTCCATTTGAAGAAGGTACTCCCTAGTGCCTCAAATCAGAACTCAAGAACAACCCTCGGGAAGGCGCTGTAGACTAACCTTGCGGATTCACAGACAGGAGAAGAAGACCGAAGGAGAAAAAGACGATAGGTAAGACCAATGAACTTTCTCTTCCTATGTTACATTTCCGTCCCCCTTTCCCTAATTGGCCTCTGTTGGTTTATTTGACTTTATTTCACTTTTCTTTACTTTAAATAGCTTCCTTTTAACTCATAAAAAAACAAAAAACAAAAAAAATTTCATAAAAGACACAAAAATTCAAAAAAAAAATTTCAAAGAAAATTCAAAAATTTTTAAAGCTTTGAAACTTATTTACCTTTGAAAATTTTTGAAGAAAATCCAAGAAAGTTTCTAACATGTTTGGCAAAGGTTAGATTTGTTTCCCTACATTCAAGATTTTCAAAAATACATTCTAAAGGCATATCTTTAAAACCATGACTTTCGTGATTGTTGTCTAAAATTCTGTTGTATTCGGAAGGACATTGGAAAATTCCGGAAAATCATTGGTCTCGACCAAGACCTTAAACTGGTTTTTCCCCCCCACACTGGTCAACGTTTGACCGGCTCACCATTCCCAAACTGGTTCACCCCAGTTTTCTCCATTTCGCTTGTATATTATTGTTGTATCCATAAAATTCACAAAAATCATGAAATTTTCAAAAATTCCAAAAGTATTTTCACATTTTGGTTTCAATTGATTTCATTTGTGTTATTTTGAAAGTTCGGGAAAAATATCAAAAATCATTTTCACACTTAGGAAAAATCACAAAAATATCTTTTTAGGCACAAGAAAAATTCATTCCAATCCCGAACCAATCTCAAAAACCTCCCAAAATAGTATTTTTGATACTTAAAAAAAAAACCTATAGATTTCAAAATCCTCGGGAGCGTATTTTGTATCCTATTTTCGATTTTCCTTCCCGATGATTGCAAACGAGAACATTGACTCTTCGGAGTACTAGATTGCCCCGGTTCTGAGGGAATACCTATATAGTATTTTCATTTTGTTTTTGACTTTTGAAAGGGAGTGATCTTTAAAGGCTTATTACATTTATTTCGGGAAAACTCTTTATTAATCTGGTACCATTCGTAAGAACGGGCGTGTAGGGGGTGCTAATACCTTCCCCTTGCGTAACCATACTCCCGAGCCTAACTTTGTTGACGTAGACCGATTCTACCCCTAACGGGGTAGTAATCAAGTGTTCTAACCACACTTCAAAAGGTTAGTGGCGACTCCACCACACATCGTTTTTCACGAAAATTCACATTTTCAAAATACACATTCATTTTTCCCAGTTCGCAAGCCGAACCCATTTTTAAACCAGAGATTGGTTCTCTGGGCCGGGTCCGGGACGTCGCGACAGTCACGAAAAAACATAAACATCCATTGGTATTTCTATTAGTCTTATACCAGAGTTTACTAATACATCCACAATTATATAAAACCAGACATAGAATAAATCCTGTTATTACAACCCTCCAAAAAGGACTTTTATCTAGGTTTAATACAAGATCCAAATGCTTACGTAAGCTAACCAAAAATAATCTCCTTAGTCCCTTTAGTTACTAGGACCGACGTACTGATGGACCTGAAAACAAAGGTTGTATAATAGGGTGAGACACCTCTCAGTAAGGAAGAAAGTGTTACAACAGTGTGTGACTATATATATGTACATTTTCATACAAACTCATACATTTGAAACATTTGTTTATAATACTGTATCGTATAACATTTATCTACACATCAAGTATTTAAATCTTGCATATGAATATTAGAACAACGACTAGCTTGTCATACATGTATTGCCTATTTACCCCGTGGCACGGGTTGTGCACTGATATCTCCAACAATGCCTTGTTCGTGCAGGCATATGCCAACTATCTATATATAGTCCAACTACCCCCATCTGGTTTATTATTTCACTAGTAGTTTCATTACTCCTGCTAGTCGACTATCTATGTACCCACACCGATTTTAAACATGTATGGTTGCACTGTACCTTTCCAGCTGAGGAATATTCCCTGTCATTAGGAGTATCTTTCAACTCCATTCATGAAGCTTTTTCAACTTCTTACATTGGAGTATCTTTCAACTCCTATTACTGGAGTATCTTTCAACTCCTTTGGTAGCAAGCTATGGTTCTATTTATCATATATACAATTTATAGCAAAATATAGTAACCTGTGCAATTCCAGTATTTTCACAAATTCAAATAATCACATCGGGTTCAAACCATCGCCTATCCACTCGGTTTACCCTTTTTACATATATATAGCTCGGTGTATAATCGGCCTCTATTTTCCACATTTTCAGTATAACAAATTGGAACTCTGTTCCTATAATCTATATCAATAGTATAGAAATTCATACATTTCCATTTCAACATATATCACACGAGTTTAATCCAAAAATCTGCTAAACGATAAAAATCCAGTAACCATCATTTAAATGAAAAGGTAAAGGATTCAAGCATCTCCTATTACAATATAAATGCAAATAAGTAGTTTTCATAAGATTTGGAGATTATATGCCAAAATTCTCATTTTCACAAAAAAAAAAATCGTAAAATTGGCATTTCTACCCTATAGAATTTAGCAAATAAGTAGTTAAATCATACATATAAGTATAAACTAGCTTTTTAGTGGAATAGTTCTTCCAAAAATAACTGTTGTAATCTAATTTCCCTTACCTTAAACTCGAAACGAAATTACGTTCGGAAACGATCCAAATCGACAACCCGGAATCCCGAAAACCTAAAACCACAGAACATAATCTTACTATATTTTCTACTACTATCCAAATATCCAATTAAAACTAAGATCGGATCCCTACCTTGATTTTCGGTAAAGACACAAAATTTTTCAAAATGACGGTTCGATCCGCTAAAATTGTAGAGTTTCCTCTTCTGATCCACACAGTACCCTCTGTTTTTGGAAACGGACAACAAATGGCAAAGAATCGTAGAGAGAGAGAGAGAGAGAGCTTTTAGGAGAAACTTAGTTCTTAAGCAACTCAAAATGGATATTTATAGGGCCTTTGACCAAGTCCAACTCGTCGACGAGGCGGCGTCTTCGTCGACGAATCCACCACACAGCTCGTCAACGAGGCCATCCCTTCGTCGCCGAGGTTAAGTTTCAAATATTTCTCTAATCGACTCGGTATTTGCTCGTCGACGAGGCTCTGAATTTCGTCAATGAGTATCTGAAGAACTTCGTCGATGAATGTGACCCTTCGTCGACAAACCCAACTTATACAGGTTTGGATCTCTACATAACGCCCCCCACCCTTTAGCACCGTCTGTCTCTCTCTTCATTCTCTCTTCCACTCTCCTCAATTTTTCGGCTAATATTCAACCGATTGAAAATCAAAAAATACAACTGGGCTCCATTCTCCACCACCGACATTTCTACCAGAGTGGATTTGTTGTAGGAGCGACATAGGCATATCTCCTAGGGTAAGGTATGTAACAACCTCAATTTCTTTAATATACAATGAAACATTATAAATAAATGATCAACCCGAACCCGTGGGTAATGGAGACACCTGTCAATCACAATGGAAACCTAAGCAGCAGCAAGCATAAAATTTAAATCATTCATCCATAAGCATAATACCAGAGTTTACTACAACATCATAATACTATAATTTATATACATCCTCATAAACATCAAAATAACGCTAGGATCAAATACAAAATAATTTTGACCCTAGAACAAAATCTCACCCTCCTAGCGGGGTAATACCACTGACTCCACGGTGGCTACCACCCGCCGGTTACTCAGGGTCTCTTGAAAAGTATATTTAGTTCAAGGGTAAGACACTTTTCAGTAAGGGAAAATAAACTAAATACAGTTGTGTGGCAACATGAACATTTAATGCAATTATACATATACATTACATTTCATATATTTGTAGACATTTATCATAACATACTGAATAATCATATACTTTCATACTTTCTAATGAGTCATATCGTACATAAAACATCTGTTATAACTGATAATACTGAAAACATACCCAAGATGAATAACTAGGTAATGTCATGTATTACCCCCCATAACGGGTTATGCAGCCCAAAGGCGGGACCCGACAATGGCTGGCTGACCACTGCTGAGTCAAAAATGTCTATAAGTACGATGGGTCCATCACACCTTGGTCCGAACTGCCAGGTGGACGTCTACAACTCTACACTGAAAGCCACACCAACTATCCATCTCCCATCCCCTCGTGGGGTGGTTAGCATAAGTCTAAACATAGATATCTGATCTATAAATAGCTACGGTACCGAGCTCCTGAACTGAACTGAACTAACATCCGAGTTCTGATAACATATATTACATAATCATATAACATCTTTCATAATTGCATAAATATGGCCTTGCGCCAAATATTTCATATATCACGGCCTTGCACCGAACATTTCATAAATAACAGCCTTGCGCCAAACATTTCATAAATTACGGTCTTGCACCGAACATATCATAAATTACAACCTTGCGCTAAACATATCATAATATCATTCTGAAAATAAATCATTTATCATGTATTTCAACATTGTAATGTACTGTACTCTTTCATAATTTCTCAATACATATCCTATTTGTATATTTATCATATCATGATATTTGCCATGTAAAATAATATTCATGCCACACATTTGTTGTATAAAAACCATACATTAATTTCCAAAATCATAATTTCTAGCATCTCATACATATATATATATATATATATATATATATATATATATATATACATTTCAACATACTAACAGTATTTTTCTCAAACGTACATTTCCTTCGTAATATACAGATATAATATATGCTTTTCCTGAAAATAACTTTTCTCATAAATAACAATAATTTATAAGAAAGTAACTACTTTAATTTATTCCCTTACCTGGCTACTGAGAAATCCCCTAAAATATCCTGGTCTAACCCTCGTAGGATTTCCTGATTAATACCCTGAAACTGAAAACTCCTAGTATTAAACTTCAATATTTCTACGTGTATATCATTTTCTATAACTGTCGTAAGACCAAATTTGACTTAAAAGGTCTTACCTCAACTCAAGAATGATTTCCAACTTGCTTTCACCAATGATCTACTCCGGCAGATTTGGAGAGAACTTCCCTAGGAGGGTCGTGGTGACATCGGATTGTTGATCCAGCATAAATCCAGCCCAAAAGCGAAGAGAGAGAGAGAGAGAGAGAGAGAGAGAGAGAGAGAGAGAGAGAGAGAACCGAATGGAAGAGATAGGAGAGAAATGTTTGCTTAACAATGAAGTAAAATCCATATTTTTCTATATTTATAGAACTGGATTCGTCGACGAGCCATGTCATTCGTCGACGAATCCTTTAATAATTTCGTCGACATAATTCAGTCCTCGTCGACGAAATTTAGTCGGCTTAAAACCTCTCTCGGTATTTATTCGTCGACGAAATTCAATCTTCATCGACGAATTCTCTTAAACCCTCATCGACGAATCCGTTGTATTCGTTGACGAAACCCTGATGTTTCCCCTCGGTTATTCCTTCCAAAGTGCAATGCATTCGTTGACGAAGTCGACTTCCTCCTTCTGTTACTGTTTCCATTTCCCTTCCTCTTTATTATTTAAATTCCATTATTAGTCGGGTTTTCACAAGGTAAATTCTCATTCTTCCCTCAATTTTTCTTAAATCATAAGTCAAATTGACAACATGACACAACCACGAGAATCTAGGGATGATTCTCTACAAGTAAAGTGGAGCGAATTTCTCGTGGAATCGTCGTAGGCATAGCCCCAAAATTAGGATAAGGGGATTTTTTGATGATTAATTTTTATTTAATTAATGTGGATTTGGAAAAGTTTAAATATTGGGAATCTGGGGTTGAATTGAGTAAGTAGGGTTTTTTGGAATTTAGGGCTTGAGTGAGGGCCGCGAATATAATTTCGGGATCCCTACAAGCGTAATTTAAGAAACCAAGTAAGAGGATTGAGTTAAATAAGGAATTTTGTTACATTTGAACCAATTAAATTGCTATATATGTATATATTTATTTAATTAAAAATTCAAATGTTATTTTGAAAACCAACCATTCAATAAGGATTTACAAACCTAGGATATACGATACAGTATTTTTGAATAAAATGAACAGTGGAAAGCTTGATTGTTTATTTGGTTATATTAAAATGTGGAAATCGTGTGGTAGATGATTTAATTGGTATGGATTATTGTATATCTGGATTTGAGATTTTGAAATATTGAACTGTTTGTGAAATACTGAAATTTTTTGCGAAATACTGGAACTATTTGTGAATAATGAAGGGATTTGATATGATGGCCGAGGGCTGGAGTTTTGTTTAAATAGCTATAGTCGGGTTGTATTTGACGGTGGAGGGTTGAATTTTATAAAATGATAGGTTTTACATGAAATGATTTAAACTAGGTTTTTTTATCACTTAAATTGCATGATATGCTTTAGGAATCCTGAGGACCAGTGTATTGTGGGCACGATACCGTTGCTAGTGATTTGATTATTAGACCATGTGCACCCACACTGTTTTGGATAGAAATGTATGGGGTCTCAGTCGGTTGCCTGTGTGAGGTTGAAGTAAGGACCTCGGACCTGCAGCTTGGCTGTGGATACCTGCAGACGTACTTATAAAGGATGATTGTTGGTCTAATTAGGCTTTTCAATCTTGTTTTGATGATAACAAATGAAGAATATTTTAACATGTGTTTTTGAGTGACTTTATTTCAGGATTAAGTAAAACAACACTCATGATCATAGAAGTAAGCTGGAAATCAAAGTCAATCAAGTGAAAGCTTCTTAGAATATTGAAGTAATAAAAGATAAATGAAGAACTTAAAGGCTAAGTAGGACTTGAAGTAAAGCTAAACCTTAAGAGACTTGAAGACTTAGAACTAAATGAGTTCATGCTTAGAAAGATATTTGTAAGTACTTCATTCCAATACTATTTAGATATATGAAGCTCTTTAAGATAAGAAGACTTAGAAACCATTTCTTCTAAAACCCTTGAAAATGATTTTGAAAAAGTGGTACTTGAACTTTTCAAAATGAACTAGAGTTTAAAAATAAAAAATGAAAAAGAGAGGATTAGTCAGTCGACTGACCATTTTTGAACTGGGATCAGTCAGTTGACCGACTCCCTGGTCTGTCTAGCCAACTGACTATTTTGAACATAGTTGAGTCAGCCAACTGGCAATTTATCAGAATTAATTTTTTGAGAGACAGAATGTTATCAGCTGCCTTTCCAGCTGACTGACTAGTACAAAAATGACCTAGTTGAGTAAGATAGCTAACTGACTCTACGAAGATTTTGAATTTTGAACTATACGGGGAGTTTTTCAAAATTAATTCTATGATTTAATATCTTTTGAAAAGTTACCTAAATACTCTATGTCAACTTATTAAATGAGGAAACTTTTCTTTAAGAAGTCTATAAATACCTCCCTTGCTTAATGAAAATACACACTCAAGCAATACAAGCATTCAACATTTATACTCTCCTAAATCCATACGTGCTCACACTTTTGTTGGGAGAACTCTACGAAATTGCTGGTTGATCAAAAGCCTTAATTCTGATTTGCAACTACATTTTTCTCTATTTATAATAAAGAACCTTGGTGACATTTAAATCTTGAGCTTCGTATTTTCTATTTAGTATTTTCCTTGAAGTATATTAAGTGCTCGAACTTGTACAAATTTGCTCTGTTTTAAGAGTGTTCTTGTACGTAGAGTTTATCTTGTATTCTTGTAGATTGTGACGATTCCAGGATTGTTGGATCGTTGGCTATGCGAGGGGATATCGCTTAGAGAGGTGCTGCTCTAGCCTACTTGAAGGAGTGACTGAGTGAGGGGATATCACTTGGAGAGGCGGGTTCTAGCCTACTGAAGGAGTGTGTAAACGGTGTTGTTCCGCTCGGTAAAGGATCTGGTTTTAGTGAATCCTTTGGTGGTTTTCCAAAGGCGAGGACGTAGGTTGGGTATAAGTCGAACCTCGTAAAAACCGTGGTCTCACGATCTCTTTCTATTGCTCTTTATTTTCAGCATATATATAAACTACGTGGATTTGATATTAAGTAAACTTAAGCTTAATTTGTTTTTGGGATTGTAGAAACCGAAAAGGAGTATATTGGTTGATCCATTCTTTGCGAAAACTATAAAGGAGTACGTTGATTAGTGAAACACTCAAAGATTCTTTAAACTGAAAGTTTATTTAACGTCTAAGCTTTTGGAAAGAGTATTGGATTGCACCTCATTTTAAGAAAATATCACTTGGAGAGGCGGGTTCTAGCCTGCTAAAGGAGTGTGTAAATGGTGTTGTTCCGCTCGGCAAAAGAGCTAGTTTTAGTGAATCCTTGGGTGGTTTGCCAAAGGCGAGGATGTAGGTTGGGTATAAGCCAAAGCTTGTAAAAACCGTGGTCTTACTCTCTCTTTCCTTTGCTCTTTACTATTTATTTTTAGTATATATGTAAGAACCTGAACCGTGATATATGGATTTATTATGTAAAAGAAGGATAAAATGGTAAATTGACCGGGGTTCATCGACGAGACCAGGGTTCGTCGACGAACGTTGAAGGCTCCTCGTCGATGAGGGAATGTCGAGAGGTCCGAAGGAATTGAAATATCCGGCTCATCGACGAGGGCACCAACTCGTTGACGAAGCTAATGGCGAACTCGTCGATGAGGACGCCAATTTGTCGACAAATCCACCCGAGTCAAAGGTTTTATAAATGATATTTTTGGTTGCTTTGGGACTAAGTTTCCCTAAATTCTCTCTCTCTCTCTCTCTAGAACTCGAAGGAACTCTCTCTCTCTTTTCGATTTCTTCGTCGTTCGTCGCCTGATTCATAAATCAGACATTACCGCGAGGATTAGAGAAGGATTCTCTACATTTCTAACAGATCAGAATCTCGTTTTGAGCATTTTTGGGTTTCGGGCTAAAATCGAGGTCAGGCTCGGTTTTCGTTTATGATTCAGTATGTGTATAGTAGTACGAATTGTAAGTAGGTATTGTACTGTGGTTTGTAGGTTTTGGAGTTCCGGTTCATAGCTTTGGGGACCGTAGAGTTCGTAGTTGGAATTTGGGTTAAGGTAAAGGGATTCAATTTATATCAGTTATTTTTCAAAATCAGGATCGGTAAGTTTATAGACTACGATCGTATGTATGTTTTGGTAACTTATTTGGGGAAATCTATTGAGTGAAAATACGAGATTTTTGGGTTACAGTTTTCTGGAAATTGTGGGGATTTCGGGTATCATCTCTACCTTGTTTGGAAAATCGTTCGTTTTGTTTAAACTATTATTGAGATGACTATTATCCATATTTGCATAAATTGTATACTTGAAATGGAAAATGATATGATTTGCTGTAAACCAAATAAGTCTAGTATGTATGGTTATACGTAATTGTTCCAGGTACTTTGTAAAATAGCTATGTGGCGGCTAATTATCGTACGCTGAAATGTATAGGAATGTGAGTTCCAAAATGATTCCACGTTTTGTCAAATCGGGTAGGGGCGGCTAATTACCGTACGTCGAAACAGCTATGTGATGGCTAATTACCGTACACTGCACCATATACCGGTTAACTATCGTGGGCGAGAGTCGTCGGCTCTAAATTCGGGGTGTGAAATATCACTAGTATGTTTCGGCTGGTCACCGATGGGTGTGTTCTACACTGTATGGAGCAATGTAATCACTTTAGGCATCGGTCATCACAGCATAGTTGCGTATGTCGCAATGTAATCATCGTGAGACTTAGGTGACCTTGTGTAGTTGTGTATGGAGCAATGTAATCACTGTGGGCCTCGATCGTTGCAGCATAGTTGCGTATGTAGCAATGTAATCGCTGTGAGACTTAGGTGACCTTGTGTAGTTGCGTACTAGTGTGACGACAATGACCGTATGTTTTGGGTATTGTATGTACTGGAATGGTTTTGTGAAATACTGGAACTGTATGTAACTGTATGAAACTGTATTTAAATGTTTCAAACTGTATCATATTTTATCGTGTTATGAAGTATGTAAAATAACACTGGTATGCCACACACTGATATAACCTGTTTTCTTCCTTACTGAGAGGTGTCTCACCTCGAACGTACGTACAATGTTTTTCAGGACCTTTAGGTAACCGTATTTAGCATCCTAGCATCTAGAAGTGGGGGTGCCATTAGCTACTGCTGATACCGTTAGGTACGAGTTTTTGTGTATCTGGGTTGTTGGGATGGTTTCACTCGGAGTATGTTGTAATTATGGGAGTGTATATTCTAGTTCTATATAGACTCTGTTATGATACTATATGTGTACAAAAAGACCATTTTTCGCTGCGTATTTTGATGAGTATGGATGTTTATGTATATGTATATAGGGTATCCGTTCACCCCACGGGGTCAGACCCTCTTTTTGTGTTGTATCATGTATGTTTTAATTGATATAGAGACAGATTAGATTACTATATTCACACCTAAGACTCACTACAAGTACGGGGCGTCACAGCTTGGTATCAGAGCTAACTAGGTTACTAGGTCTTGTAGACTTGGTTAGGAGTATTGATGTGTACATACTAGAGTATAGGATGTAGGAAATGGGTAGTGTTGGTCGAGGGTTGTTCTGTTGTTAGATCAAGATTTGTCGGCGGCATTCCGTGTTTTTCCTGGAATGACGATTCCAGTAAAGGCAGGGCAGACCATTGATGGATTCGTGTCAGTGTGACGGGACAGGCTTAGACCTGTGTGAGTAATAGTTGACATGATTGGGTCTATGATTGTGTTAACTACATACGATATAGGAATTCTAATCGATTCCTATTCTATTTTCAGAATGGAGCCCAAGGATAATAACTTGGAGAGTGGCTCCGAGGAGATGGCAAGTGATGAGTCTCTTTCTATGTCTTCTGGTTTGGCAAGACAAGTGATCCAAGAGATTGGACGGAGTGTTAAGAGACATGAAAGCCTTCCTACTGATGCGGGATGTACCATTGAGAGGTTCACACGCATGCACCCTCCGACATTTATGGGAGGACTTGATCCGATAGTGGTGGAGGACTAGGTCGAGAAGACCAAGCGGATTTTGGAAGTCCTCCACTGCACTGAGAAGCAAAAGGTTTTGTACGCTACCTTTCAACTTACAAGAGAGGCAGGGCGATGGTGGTCGACGGTAAGTCTGCTTGAGAGGCAGAGAGTCCATTTGGTATGACATGGGGCCGCTTCAATTAGGTATTTTTTGAGAGATACTTTTTAGTCTCCACTTGGGATGCGAAGGCTGATGAATTTTTGAGTCTGACGCAGGGAACTTTGACGGTGCAGAGGTATGCTGCCAGACATATCGAGTTATCTCGATTTGCGCCGTACTTGGTTTCGAATGAGCACGAGAAGGCTTGGAGGTTCGAGAGGGGTCTGAGGAAAGACATCCACTATCTTATGGGGATGTTGCAGATCCGTGAGTTCTTTGTTCTGGTGGATAAAGCCACCATAGTTGAGATCGACCTTCAGGGAGATGAAGGAGTGCAGGATCAGGGTAAGAGACCAGTATCTTCTAGTCCTCAGAATGGTCCTCAGCAAGGTCAGTGGAAGAAGAAGAAGAACTACAGCTCTAGTTATCAGCGGAACATCGAGTGGCCGAGTTCTCAAGGGGATCCATCCTCCGCACCATGCACTACGTGCCGTAAATGGCATGATGGAGAATTTTAGCCATTCTGGGGTGTCTGCTACAATTGTGGCAAGTCGGGCCATGTAAGAGCTGTCAGGAACAAAGGAGCATTATGCCTGCATAGAGTCAGAACTGTGCGAGTAATCAGATGCCTCGGGAGAACCACCAAGCACCCATGGCTCCAACGAGAATATATTCCCTTACTCCAGCAGATGCAAAACACGCTAGGAATGTGGTGATAGGTACCATGTTACTGCTTTCGAATAGAGCTGTTGTTTTATTTGATTCAGGGGCAACCCATTTGTTCATATATGCTAGTTTTATGAAGTTGTGTGAGGCGAAAACCTGTGTGATGAATGAGATGTTGTCTATGACTACGCCGACTGGGAGTGTAACGATTTGTAGTAAGATGTTAGGAAACTGCCCAGTTGCGATTCAGGAGAGACTGCTACCGAAAAATCTTGTAGTATACGACATGTCAGGTTTCGACGTCATACTGGGAATGGATTGGTTGTTCTCCAACTATGTGGTGATTGATCATCGTAAGAAAGTAGTAGTGTTCAGACCTCCTGGGAAGCAGGAGTATGAGTTTGCGGGATCGTGTGTGCATTCGACGCCACAGATTTTATTGGCATTACAGGGGAGGAGGTTACTCTTGAATGGTTGTTAGACGTACCTAACTTGCATGAAGGAACTGCCGCGGGATGAGTTGAGACTCGAGGATATTTGGGTGGTCAACGAGTTTCTGGATGTGTTTCCAGATGACTTACCCGGTTTACCTCCGGATTGTGAGGTGGATTTTGCGATAGAGTTGCTGCACGGCAAGGCACCGATCTTTAAAACTCCCTACTAGATGGCTCCCATAGAACTTCGAGAGTTAAAGGAGCAGTTGCAGGAACTATTAGACCAAGGTTTTATTCGACTAAGTGTTTCGACCTGGGGAGCTTCAGTATTATTTGTGAAGAAGAAGGACGGGTCGATGCGTATGTGCATTGACTACCGTGAGATCAACAAAGTGACGGTGAAGAATTGTTACCCTTTACCTCGTAAAGATGATCTCTTTGACTAGCTGTAGGGAACGCAGGTCTTTTTGAAGATCGACCTACGGTCAGGGTATCATCAGGTGAGGGTTTGGTATGAGGATATAGAGAAGATTGCTTTTAGAACCAGATACGACCACTATAAATTTTTGGTTATGTTGTTTGGGTTGACCAATACGTCGGCAGTGTTCATGGATCTGATGAACCGGATTTTCCATGAGTACTTGGACTAGTTTGTATTGGTGTTCATCGATGACATTCTGGTATACTCGAGGACTTCGGAAGAGCATGAAAACCATTTGAGGTTGGTGCTATAGACTCTGCGAGAGAAGAAGTTGTATGCCAAGCTGAAGAAGTGTGAGTTCTGGTTGAATCAGGTCGCGTTCTTAGGCCATGTGGTGTCTATGGGCGGTATCTCCATTGATCCTAGCAAGATTGAAGTTGTGGCCGACTGGGCTCAACTAAAGAGTGTGCAGGAGGTTTGGAGTTTTCTGGGATTGGTGGGTTATTGTCGTCGGTTCATGGAGGGTTTCTCTAAATTGTCTAGACCTCTGACAAGATTGACTAAGAAGGGGGTGAAGTTTGATTGGACTAGTGATTACGAGCAATGCTTTCTCGAGTTGAAGCACCTGCTGATTACTGCTTTAGTATTGACCATTCCTTTGGGGGATGGGGGTTTTGTGATCTATAACGACGCGTCCCTAAAGGGTTTGGGATGTGTGCTTATGCAACAGGGTAAGGTGATAGCTTATGCTTTTCGGCAACTTAAGGAGTATGAGAAGAATTACCCTACACATGATCTGGAATTAGCTGTTGTTGTTTATGCCTTGAAGATCTGGCGACACTACCTGTATGCTGTTCAGTGTGAGATTTTCACTGACCACAAAAGCCTCAGGTATTTTTTCACGGAGAAAAAGCTGAATATGAGGCAAAGGCGGTGGCTAGAGTTGATTAAGGACTACGATTGCACGATCAGTTATCACCTGGGAAAGGCTAACGTGGTAGCAGATGTGTTGAGTCGGAAGTCAGAGCATGCAGCAGTAATTGTAGTTGTAGCTCAGCATCATATCAGATGGGGTCTGGAAAGCCTTAGTATGGAGTTGGTGTCTGGTGATCATCGGGCTTTTGTTGCTAGCTTGGTAATCCAGTCAACCTTATTTGAGCGTATTAAATCTGTGTAGGCTAGTGATGCGGAGTTAGCTAAGATTGTGGAGAAAGTGCAGTAGGGTTTGGTTGCGGATTTTAACATCTCTGATAGAGGTGTGTTAAGATTTGGGACCAAGCTATGCATTCCAAGCAATGAAAAGATCAAAAGGAGGATTCTGGAAGAAGCGCATCGTTCTTTGTATACGGTACATCCAAGTAGTATGAAGATGTATCGAGATTTGCACGAGTCCTTCTGGTGGAGTGGTATGAAGAGGGATATTGCCCGATTCGTGGAACATTGTCTGACGTGTCAGCAGGTCAAAACTAAACATCAGAGGTTGGCAGTGCCGTTGCAGCCTTTGCGCATTCCAGTGTGGAAATGGGAGCACATTTCTATGGACTTTGTTAGTAGATTGCCGCCAGCACGTCATGGGCAGAATGCTATTTGGGTAATCGTGGATAGGTTGACAAAATCTGCTCACTTTGTACCGACGAAGGCCAGTTAACCTTTAGGTAGGCTAGTGGACCTGTATGTTCATGAGATTGTGAGAATGCACAGGGTATCGGTGTCCATTATTTCATATCGGTATCCGAGGTTTACTTCTCGATTTTGGAAGAGCTTGCAAGAAACATTGGGAACGAAACTTAATTTCAGTACAACGTTCCACCCCCAGACTGATGGATAGTCAAAGAGGACATTACAAATCTTGGAGGATATGTTACGGGCTTGTGTATTGAACTTCGGTGGTAGTTGGATTCAATTTCTTCCACTAGTGGAGTTTGCCTATAACAATAGCTTCCAGGCTAGTATAGGGATGGCACCGTTCAAGGCTTTGTATGGTCGAAGGTATCGATCTCCCTTGTATTGAGATAAGGTCGGTGAACACCAGGTTTTAGGACCTGAACTCGTGCACCAGGCGACTGAGAAGGTAGGTTTGATCTGGGAGAGGATTAGATCGGCTCAGAGCCGGTAGAAGAGTTACATGGATGTTCACCGCCCTGAGTTGGAGTTCGAGGTAGAGGGTAAAGTATTCCTTAGAATCACTCCGATGAAGGGAGTGATGAGATTTGGAAGGAAGGGCAAGTTGAGCCCGAGGTAAATTGGGCCATTCAAAGTTATTGAGCGAGTGGGTCCGGTAGCTTACAGAGTTGCACTACCCCCAGCACTTTCGAAGGTCCACGATGTGTTTCACATATCCATGCTGAGAAGGTACGTATTGGATCCATCACATGTTATTAGTTATAATGAGTTGGAAATTGAGGATACTTTAGCATATGAGGAAATACCAATCCAGGTTTTGGACAGTAAAGTTCAGAAGCTTCGTACCAAAGAAATACTGTTAATGAAGGTATTGTAGCGAAACTACGTGATCGAGGAAGCTTCTTGGGAACTAGAAACGGAAATACGCCGGAAGTATCCGCAGTTGTTTTAAGTAGTATTTGGATAGCAGGGTGGTATAAGTATGTATGTAATACTCTGTTATCATATTAGTATTGTGTGGTTAGTCTCTGGGAGAGTCTTGTAGTATTGTGAGCTTCTGAGACCGTGTATGTATGTAACCACGGTATTCCTTCGCCATAAGTGAGGGAATGTATGTATGTATGTATCGTAACAGGGTTGCATATAAATGGCCACCTTATTCTCTAGAGTATGTATGTATGTATTGTAATGAGGCTGCGTATAAATGGTCGTCGTATTCTCTAGAGTATGTATGTATGTATCGTAGGGGGACTGCGTATAAATGGTCGCCGCTTCACCTGAGTGTATGTATGTAGTAGTATGAATGTGTTCATAGTGAGAGATTGCAAATTTCGAGGACAAAATTTTTGTAAGGAGGGGAGGTTGTAAGAACCCAAAACGTGATATATGGATTTATTATGTAAAAGAAGGATAAAATGGTAAATTGTGCAGGGTTCGTTGACGAGACTAGGGTTTGTTGATGAGACCAGGGTTCATCGACGAGACCATGGTTCGTCGACAAAGGTTGAAGGCTCCTCGTCGACGAAATTTAGAGACTTGTCGACAAGGGAATGCCAAAATGTCTGGAGGAATTGAAATATCTGGCTCATCGACGAGTTGGTGCTAATGGCGGACTCATCGACGAGGACGCCAATTCGTCGACGAATCCACCTGGGTCAAAGGTTTTATAAATGATATTTTTGGTTGCTTTGGAACTAAGTTTCCCTAAATTCTCTCTCTCTTTCTCTTGAACTCGAAGGAACTCTCTCTCTCTCTCTCTCTTCGAATTCTTCGCTGTTCGTCACCTGATTCATAAATTGGACATTATCGTGAGGATTAGAGAAGGATTCTCTACATTTCTAATGGATTAGAATCTCGTTTTGAGCGTTTTTGGGTTTCAGGCTAAAATTGAGGTAAGGATCAATTTTTGTTTATGATTCAGTATGTGTATAGTAGTACGAATTGTAAGTAGGTATTGTACTGTGGTTTATAGATTTTGGAGTCTAGGTTCGTAGTTTTGGGGACCGTAGAGTTCGTAGTTGGAATTCGGGTTAAGGTAAGGGGATTCAGTTTATATCAGTTATTTTTCGAAATCAGGATCGGTAAGTTTATAGGCTACGATCATATGTATGTTTTGTTAACTTATTTGGGGAAATCTATCGAGTGAAAATATGGGATTTTTGGGTTACAATTTTTGGGAAAATGTGGGGATTTCGGGTATCATCTCTACTTTGTTTCAAAAATCGTTCATTTTGTTTAAACTATATTATTGAGATGACTGTTATCCATATTTGCATAAACTGTATACTTGAAATGGAAAATGATATGATTTACTGTAAACCAAATAAGTGTGGTATGTATGGTTGTATGAGATTGTTCCAGGTACTTTGTAAAACAGTTATGTGGTGACTAATTACTGTATGCTGAAATGTATAGAAACACGAGTTCCAAAATGATTCCAGGTTTTGTGAAATCGACTAGGGGCGACAAATTACCGTACGTCGAAATAGCTATGTGGCAGCTAATTACCGTACGTTGCGCCATGTACCGGTTAACTACCTTGGGCGAGTGTGGCCGGCTCTATATCCGGGGTGTGAAATATCACTAGTATGTTCCGGCTAGTCACCGATGGGTGTGTTTTACACCGTATGGAGCAATGTAATCACTTTAGGCCTCGGTTGTCGCAGCGTAGTTGCGTATGTAGCAATGTAATCATTGTGAGACTTAGGTGGCCTTGTGTAGTTGCGTATGGAGCAATGTAATCACTATGGGCCTCGGTCGTCGCGGCGTAGTTGCGTATGTAGCAATGTAATCACTGAGAGACTTAGGTGACCTTGTGTAGTGTCGTACTACTGTGACGACACTGACCGTATGTTTTTGGTACTGTATGTACTGGAATGGTTTTGTGAAATACTGGAACTGTATGTAATTGTATGAAACTATATGGAAACGTTTCAAACTGTATCGTAATTTATCGTGTTATGAAGTATGTAAAATAACACTGGTATGCCACACACTGATATAATTTGTTTTTTTCCTTACTAAGAGGTGTCTCACCTCGAACGTACATACAATGTTTTTCAGGTCCTTCAGGTAGCCGTATTTAGCATCCTAGCGTCTGGAAGGGGGGGTGCCATTAGCTACTGCTGATACAGTTAGGTATGGGTTTTTGTGTATCCGGGTTGTTGGGATGGTTTCACCTGGAATATGTTGTAATTATGGGAGTGTATATTCTAGTTCTATATAGACTCTGGTATGATATTGTATATGTATAAAAAGACCATATTCCGCTGCGTATTTTGATGAGTATGGATGTTTATGTGTATGTATATAGGGTATCTGTTCATCCCACGAGGTTGAACCCTCTTTTTGTGTTGTATCATGTATGTTTTAATTGATACAGAGACGAGTTAGATTACTATATTCACACCTAGGACCCACTCGCAGGTACGGGGCGTGACAATATATATAAACTACATGGATGTTTTAAATTCCTTAATCATAAACACTACGTGGATTTTATATTAAGTAAACTTAAGCTTAATTTGTTTTTGGGATTGCAGAAACCGAAAGGGAGTACGTTGGTTGATCCATTCTTTGCGGAAACAGTAAAGGGATACGTTGATTGGTGAAACACTCAAAGATCCTGTAAACTGAAAGTTTATTTAACGTCTAAGCTTTTGGAAAGAGTATTGGATTGCACCACATTTTAAGAAAGCAAATTCATTAACTATAGGGTTGTAAACAAACACAAGTTGAATCTTCTATCTTAGTTTGGGTATTGTGGTTGATTGGAAAATTGATTGGTTTGATTGATTGATTGATTGGTAACTTGTTTATTTAAATACTTGTGTTGTGGTTGTGGATTGAAAGTATTTGTTATCTATCTGAATAAATCAACAAGAAGTAAAGAATTCATTAAAAGAAGAAAAAGAAGTTAAAGATTCTTGAAAAGAATTAAAAGAAATTTTTTAAATCCAATTCACCCCCCTCTTGGGACTACACCTTAGTTTTCAATGATGTTTTGACTTTGTTTTGGACTGATTACCCAGGCTTAGTCCAACCCTCAGGCTGCACACCCCGTGCCATGGAGGAAGTATATGACGTTAGTCATAGGGAGTTGTCTTATATGCATATTTGTTAATTTATGTAAATGAGGTTAATTATTAACATAACCCCGTGGGCTTGCTGAGTAAGGTGAGTGTCCTGGTAGTTGTAATGGTACTAGAGCAAAGGGAAAGTATATGTATGAGCGTGTAATCTTCCCTATCCTCAGAAACTTTTACTTATAAATAATTTTTTGTGTGTGTATGTGTGTGCGCGCGCGCGCGTGTGAGTATAGGCTAAGAATGATTTTATAATTGTGGTTAATTATTCATTGAGCTAATTTATATTGTGGGAAGGAAAAAAAAGGTATTTTCAACTTTGTAGAATAATTATACATTTAAATGCTATTTTCGATTAAATGAAGAACGAGTTATTTTTTGTATACAATAAAATTCATGTTGGCCATACACTGATATTAACTTAGTCTTCCTTACTGAGAAGTGCCTCACCCCAATATACAAATTATCTTTTCAGGAAACCCTAAGGATCATGTTTAGCTGGCTAGAGGGGCCGAGCTTGTCATATAGTTGATGCATGTAAAGTGTATAGACTGAGTTTCCTTTTTGGTTGAGTATTTTGAGTTGTAATATGGATATTTAGAGACATTTATGTATAATAGTAATTAAAGCTTTGGTAATGTGTTTGGAGAATATATTATTTAATTCCGCTGCAATTATATCATGATATGGTATTAGGTATATAGATGTCACTAAGTAGCACCTTAAGCCCCGCGTGGCGGGTCGTGGCATTACGTTAGCAGCTGCAATACTTCTTGAATTCGCGCTCTCGATCTCAAAACAGTATTCCAAAGTAACTTTAATTTATATTTAAATTTTTAATCAATTATTAATTCGATTAATTCAATTAACCAAATACATTAAAATTTCTATTAACCGAATCGATAATCGATTAACTGAAGATTGATAAAATTGTAATCGAATGGAACCAACCCTATTTCTTGACCGAACCGAACCAACCGAAATTGGTTGCTTAATTCGGTGAATTCGAGTTTCCCTAAATTATACTCCCCCCTAATTGGTGCAACATTTTTAAGTTTGATTTTAAATGGTAGACTATTAGTGACAGTTATTAAATTCGTCACTAATACTTGCACTTTAGTGACGAGTTTGAGCCAATGATATGCATAATTTATAGTGATGGAGCAAAACCGTTACTGATACTCCACTATTAGTGACTCTTGAAATAATTCATCATTCATCATTAATAAATATTAGTATCCACAAATATGGTGACTAAGTTAAAACTGTCACTAATACTGATCAAAACGTGACTAATACTATTAGTGACAGCTTTGAACCGTCACTAATAAGCTTATTTCTTGCCTAGCTAGGAGGTTTTGTAGAACGATCAACAAACTGAAGGGTTATGCACGTGGGTTGAAACTTACCTAATCCCATTTGCAAGTAAACTGAATAGGGCATTAAGTTTTCACTTGTGCCTAAATCTACCAAGGCCGCTCTATGAGATGGTCCCCAATCATGACACAAATGGTGGGACAATCGAGGTCTTTGTACTTGGGAGGGGTTTTGAGTTGCACAATGGAACTAGCTTGTTCTATTAAGAAGACCATCTTTTGTACACTCAAGCACCATTTGAATGTGCAAAGGTCCTTCAGGAACTTGGCATAAGAAGGTGTCTGATGTATGGCATCAAGAAAAGGAATATTGATTCGCACAGATTTAAATACTTCTCTTATCACATTATAGTTGTTCATCTTAGTTAAGTTCAATCTCTAAAGAAAAGGAGCCCTAGGAGTTAAATCTCTAACAGGTGGAGTATTAGCCTGAGGGGGCTGTGTAGAAGGTGGACTATTACTATGAGGTGTGTCCTTCTAGGGAGTATCATCAGGGAGCTGCACATGGTTGTCAACTCGCTTCTCGCTCCTTAAGGGTAATAATGGATTTGACATGACCTGGCTCCTAGAAGTATGAAGGAGATGTCTCAATCATGTACTGCCCCTTTGGGTTGGGAATGAGTTGACTAGGAAATTTACCCAACTCCCTCTCACAAACTTGCATGGCCAACTTTCCAACTCGATGCTCAAATTGTGTAATGGAATGAGAATGTAGTTGGATTGATGCCTTCACCTCTTGTATAGCTTGCTTATTCTCATTTATAGCTTGAGAGGTGGCTTGCATGAACTGTTGTGTGGTTTGTTGGAACTTCTCTAATGCCTTTTCCCAATGAGCCTTCACATGAATAGGCGGGGGAGGAGTAATATATTGTGTAGGTGGAAATTGAGATGTAGGTGTTTCTAGACGCCCATCGACACTGATCTGAGACTGCACGGGAGGTCTCCAAGAGAAATTTGGGTCATTTCTCAACCCAAGATGATAAGTGTTCCCCATAAAATTTCCATAAGTGTTTCCACCCTGTCCATGAAAGTTGTGCACAACGTTGGCCTATGCATCATATGCCTGGTAAGCATAGGGGCAGTAATGAGAATCATGGGAAGGATCAGAACAAACGGAACAAACATCCTGAGTAGAAAGAGGAGTGACACCTTGCCTCGCAAAATTGGATTCCATGGATTTGCTAAGAGATAAGGTCGCAAACTTTCGGTCTAGGGCATCATGCTTCACTCACATGTCCACTTCCTCTAAGACATGATAAATACCACCCTTTTTAGGGGTGGCAGAACAAGAATAACTAGAGAAATCCCACTGTTGATAGCCTCGTCTAGGGACTCTAAGAAGTCATAAGCATCAGTGTCACTCAACTAAAGAAAACACCATTTGTTCATGGATTTAGTGATACTCATGTTTGCTTGCGTGAGTCCATTGTAGAAATATTAAACTAATTTCCAAACTTCAAAACCATGATGAGGACATTTGATAAGGAGATTTTTAAAGCGGTCTCGGCTCTCATAAAACTGTTCATTCTCCTCTTAGGAGAAATAAGCAATTTCCCTATGAAGAGCATTAGTCCTAGCCATTGGGAAAAAAATATTTAGGAATTTAGAAACCATGATTTCCCAAGAGGTTATGGATTGAGTAGGAAGAGAGTTTAGCCAAGCCTTGGTCATTTCCTTTTCCTTTAGTGAAAAGGGAAAGAGCCTAGGCCTAACTGATTCATCAATGATGTTTTGAAATTTGAATGTCGAGCATATGTCTAGGAATTTCTTTACATGCAAGTAAGGGTCTTCTCGCTTGAGCCCATAGGAAGTTGGTAAAAGAGTGATGATTTGGGGATTTAGTCCAAAGTGGGTTGTCATAGTGTTAGGCAACACAATGAAGGATGGCAGATTGGTGGTGATGAGAGAAAAAATCCTTAAGGGGCTTCGGTTCTTCATTGTGGTTGGCCATAATGAATATGGTGGGTTCACTATAGCGAAGGGGACTTGAATCTCTACTAGAGATTTTAAGAGGAGACAAAGAGTTCCTAATGGTGGGAGAAGGATAATTCCTATGAGGTGACTCTTTAGAACAAAGACGCTTTGTATGATCCCGAAAACTATGTGACCAATTGGGCATAAACTCAAGAAAGAATTATGAAAACTAAGGAAACTAAACAAGACTCAACCTAGAAAAGATAAAAATCTTTTTGGGTTTTTAAATTTTATGGAAATCAATTTAAAGAGGCTAGTCAAAGGTAAAAGACTCCTAAGAAATTGTTAGATCTTGAATTATCTTGAACAAATCCCCGACAATGATGCCAAAAACTTATTATTGAATTTTAAATGTATTTTGACTCACAAGTGCACGAATCTAGAGTATACTAGTGATTACGGGGTCAATCCCACAAAGACTTGACAGAAAATTCAAGAGGACAATTTTTATGGGCTAATAACTTAATGCTAGTTTAAGAATTTTAAACTTTTCCTGAATTTAAAGTAAGCGGTAAATAATGAAAGCAAGTAGAATTAATAACAAATAATATATAAATGTGCACTCAAATCCTAGAATCGACCTAATTAGTCAATCCCAACAGTTTACCTATTCAATAATCTAACACATAATACCTAGAGGCTAATATAGTATTATGGAATATATGACATTAAAGTTCCTTCAAGATACTAAAAGCATGAATATCTAGGCATTATGTTATGAATTGCAATGATTATTTATTAGACCTCTCAGTAAATATAAAGAATAGAACAACATAATTAGTTCATAATGCTTATTTGTTAAACTTCTGGTAAACACAAAGAATAAAATAACCTAACTAGTCAAGAAATCAAAGTCATGCCAAGATATTCAATTTAAACAATAAATACATCAATTTTTATTAAATGGAGAAACAATTTAGGATTGAACCAATTTAGGTTTCATCTGGATTCGGGTACCATGAAATTAGCTGTTCATCATGAGGTTAAACATCACATATTTGGGAAGGAAAAACATTAAGAAAAGGGAGAAAAAAAATCCTGATGTGCAACTCTCTCTATTTCGTGCAGTGCTTTGTGTGGCCGCCCCTTTGCTCCTCTCTTTTTCCTAGCTTCGAAGCCCCTCCTTTTATAAAGTTCTAGTTGTCCTCCCTTCTTATCTCCCCAAAACAAGATCATCCAAATCTTCTCCTTTTCTGTCGCCGTCTTAATATGCTATTTTCTCTATTAAGATCCTTCCATCTTCGAAAATCTTCAACATGAAAGTTCTGAGATTTTTTTCTTAACTTTCTCTAGATACCAAGATCGCCCTATTTGGAGTTTTTTTTAGCAAAAGTTATGCTCCAAATACTGAAGGATGTTTCAGGAAATTCGGGAAAGAAATTTGAGTTTGAAAAGAACTCTTGATGAAGGGAATTTGAATTTGAAAATGAAAGTCTTGTCCTTATCCCATGACTCCTTTATTTTATTTATTCATTTGCACTCATCTCGAACAACACTATCCAACGAGCCCAATATTGAATATTTTTGTAGCAACTTTTTTATACCCAATTATTCAATTTAAGCTCCAAAATATCTAAAATATAAGATAAATCAAATGTAACTCAAAATATAATAAATATGCATTAATAGACCATAAAACGCATCCTAACAAACTAAGTTAGCAGGCCTAAATATATATATTTAGACGCACATTAAACCCAACTCGTTTAAATCGATTCATAATCAATCCACACATTAAATAAGTTAGATATGATTTAATTTTTTTTATTTGCTCCTAAACAAGTCAATTGGCAGATTTCTAGTATATGACAATATCTATTAATCCATTAACAACAAAAGCTCAAAACTATAAATAATTAGGGAAAAGACACTGAACTCCATTGAAGTTTGATAAAAAAAAAAAATTAATAATGAGCTTTCTTGAGATTTCAAAAATTCGAAGGACCTCCTGTAAAGTTTCTAGAATTTTAGGAATTTCTCTTGAGGTTTGTCAAAAGTACAAAAATCTTTCCTTATATTTTATAAAAAGATATATATTTTTTTAAAAGAGACATGTCTTTTTGTTATCTTAGGGAAGGTTTGTGACATTTATGAAACTTAAAGAGAAGTCTATGATATTTTGAATCCTCAAGGCAAACCTTTGTCTTTTTTATCAAACCTCGAGAGATGGGAATATCTTTTACCCTAAATTATTCCATGTGCTCATACTTATTTGGCATGCATTAGCACAAATGCAACCCAAGTCTTGCACTACTACATGTGTCTCTGAATTTGTTTCAAGCCTTTATTCAAATTCAAGTCCAAATATCATAATTCTCATGATCAAAACAAAAATCCTAAATTCATGATATGAATATATATATATATATATATATATATAAAATTTTGTGGCTGGTTAATAAATGTTTAATAACTTACCAAATTTTAATTTTAGAAATAACTTTGGTTACTATGCACGAAATAAATAGTTCATTGAATGGTTAAAAAAACATGTACTTGGGATATGAATAATGCATTATCTGATTTGAATTACCGTAAATTTGTCATTTAATTGGGTTGAATGTAGATTGTAATTTCCTTATCAAATAGTATGTCTAATCCGTCATGAATTATTTGACCCAATTCGTTTCACTAGGTTAAGGCTCGGAGGTCACTAAGCCTCCCAAGAGCCCATTTTCATCTTAGAGATCTTAAAGGTGATGACAAGTTCTTCTCAACCTTCTTTTTTGTCCACGTCTAAGTAATGGTCTATTTCTAAACATATTAAAAAAATATTTGATTATAATTTGAAGTAATTAGTAACATATTTGAAATAATTGAATGGTATTATAAATTTTATATTGTATAAGGCATATTCTAAGATAATAATTGGAAGCATATATTCCGAGATATGAATTTGAATTTATATAAATTTAAAAGAAATTTAATAAAAATTTATATTATATTTTGTAATTTTTATTCAAGCTTACACAAATTTAAATTCATGCATGGTTGTTATGTTTTAAAATTTATAAATTTAAATTCATGCCTCGTTTTGCTGCTATGTTTTATTCTTCTTACTTTTTTTTTTTCTTTTTAAAATTCGTGGCATTTGATATTTCATTATTTCTTATCTAGGAAAATGGTTGGTCCCAAAAATAATAAAACGACAGCGTTGAACTCCGCAGCACAAGAAGACGACGACGTTTAGCTGTGTTAGCACTTGGCAGCTCATTCCACATAATATAATTCCCGGCGATATTACAAAAAGCCCTGAGGGCATCTTAGTAACTTTAAAAACTTTAGGGTTTTAAGTACCAAGCTCGTTCCTTTTTTTTCCTTCTCTCACAAGCCCTAGTTGCGCCGAACCAGAGCAGGTCCAGGAACCTCACCTGCAACAATGGGTATTTTTCAGAATCACTCTAAATCATCATTATTTATTTATTTATTTATTTTTACTGAGTTCTATCCTAATATCATTTTCGCGATGCTAATCTTGATTAAACTTTTTGGTTTCGTTTTACAGGTATTTCTCGTGATTCGATGCACAAGAGGCGTGCCACTGGCGGCAAGAAGAAGGCTTGGAGGAAGAAGCGAAAGTAAGTTTACACCCAATTTTTTTTATTCAATTTATCTGTGTGAGTAACGGGATGATCTCGACTTTAAACTGTAGTGGCGTTAATAGTCGCAATTTTGAAACTTTTATGGATATGCATTTTAAAATTTTAGAGATATAGCCCTAAATGTTTCGTGATTTTAAGATTCCCAAAATGGTTTAGATCGTTCTTGTATATGAATAATGGGTCTGCCTTGTTTGCAACCCGCATGTTGATGAGGAAAAAAAGCATGAGTTGCATTAATTCTATTAGTGTAGATCTAACTAGATGTGGTTGTTTTGATCGAATAGTGGCTAGGAAGATGATGCCTTTACTCTTTAATGCTTCATTTATCCCGAAAAAATACGGTGAAGATTGGATAATACTTATATTATGTTACTCCAGTTGGCTTTAAGAAGAAACATAATCTTCCTGCTTTAAATTTAGTGTTGCCCTTCTACAAATGAAATCTTTCAGTTAAAGGACACTGAATTTGTTTCTCTTTGAAGGAAATAACTCCAATTGTATACAGCTTTCACATACGTCTCTTATTAATGTGATTGTATATTTTTTGAAAGAGCGCAAACTCAAAATTGAAATCTCCTAAACCTAATTTTGTAAAATCAAAATCTCATAACCTGAACAGTTTTGATTCTGTTTATGCTTCTGAGTAATGGGAGTTTGATTTTATGAAGGTATGAGCTTGGGAGGCAACCCGCAAACACAAAGCTATCTAATGACAAAACTGTGAGGAGGATTAGGGTTAGAGGTGGTAATGTGAAATGGCGTGCGCTGAGGCTCGACACAGGGAACTACTCTTGGGGTAGTGAGGCTGTGACCAGGAAAACAAGAATTCTGGATGTGGTCTACAATGCATCTAACAATGAGTTGGTTCGCACCCAGACTTTGGTGAAGAGTGCTATTGTTCAGGTTGATGCAGCCCCCTTCAAGCAGTGGTATCTCCAGCACTATGGTGTTGACATTGGCCGCAAGAAGAAAGCCTCTGCAGTTGCTAAGAAAGAAGTAGAGGTAGTTTATTCATTTATTGGATCTTTCTTAGTGAGTTGAGGTAGTTTATTTCCCTTGTTCAATCTTAAATCCCTTCCAGTTGCGACTTTCTATTCATTTATCATTTTATCTGGTGGATCTTGCTTAGTGAGTTGTGGTTGTCCTTTAATGCAATTAATCATGATGTATAAGTTTTTTTTTTTTTCCAAAAAATAACCAAGATGATATTCTTGCTAGAACTAGTAACGAGATGGCTTTTATGCATTCAAGAATTGGAAATCAAAGAAACTGTTTGCTGTTTAGTTTGGATGTTTAAATCTCATGTTATGAACTACTTTCCCCTACTAGGTAGATCCATTGCACCATATTTGTCTGGATCACTTTTTTGGTTGTAACATATTGAGAGCGTACTTTGTGTGAGTTATTTGTATTGTTTTCAATCATTTAAATTTTGAATGCTTACATTATTTTTTCTACTGCAAGCCCATCTTTTTCTAATTTAGGAATAATGTAAGCATTTTTTTATCTTTTCAGTTAACCTTTTTATGGCATGTGCTAAGGGTCCCATACTCCCATTTTTTTCTAAACCACAAATTGAAGACCCCAAGTTTAGGAGTAGTGCACAAAATTAGTTGTGAGTGAAATGCCCAATAATTTGATAGAGGCTTAAAAGCATACCCCACCTCTTCCCCTCCATTTTTTTGTGGGGGAATGAAGGTTTGTTCCTTTGATGGTATGCATTGATTAGACTTGATTTTTTGTGCTGATGTTGTCTTGGTCACAAGGGATTTGCTTGCCACGTGATTTCAGGTTTTGGGAGATTGGAATATATTGTCAAATGTTTTCATTATTCATTTTGTTTTATCACTTGTATTTGCATTTATAAAATGCACTTAACGTTAGGGAAGAAGAATAATTTTGGCAAGCATTTTGCAATGAGTGGAATGAGGAACAGCGCAGTTAGTTGGGTCTTACATCCTAGAAAATAAATTTTAATAATTATCTATGTATAGTAGCTCTGTACTGTCATCTTTACAACATTTTTATCCTTTCTTTTGATTGCTTGGTAGGAAGGTGATTCCACTGCTGCTGCTGGTGCTGAGGAGGCCAAGAAGAGTAACCATGTTCAAAGAAAACTGGAGAAGCGTCAACAAGGTCGCAAGATTGACCCACATATTGAGGAGCAATTTGGCAGTGGCCGCTTATTGGCTGCAATTTCTTCACGGCCTGGTCAGTGTGGCCGTGCAGACGGGTATGTGGTTTTCTCTCTAGGTGTTTTGTGTTAGTTGTAATAAAAAATTGCCATGATCCTGGTGGCCTTTCAGCTGTTGAGTGAACACTATAAATCCCTTGGACTATCTTTGGTTTGCAGAACGCGTATTCCTAGGAATAGAGATAGTTGTAATAGAAGAACTAGATAATTTGTATTAAAAACGTATTATAATGCACAAGTGAAAATTTATAATTTCTTATCAATCATAGTAAAGAGTAGACAAGGAATGGCTATAATTTCATCATAGATATACCTTCCATATTCCATGTTGAGCGGAAGAATGATGAATAAATATGAAATGACTATTATCTCTATTCCTAGATATCTTCTTGTATTCTATCCTATTCGTAGGAATAGCTATTCAGTGAACCAATAAAACCTCGATGTATAAAGTGAACTTTTACGAAGCATTCCACTCATCATCTGATGTCATTTGTTCTCATGTGGTGAGGTGCTCTATTTTTGTTAGTTGTTTGTGGTTAGCTTGCGAAAATAGCTTGGACTTGTTTAGTTGTCAAAAACAAATTTTCATTTTTCATTTCTAGATTTAAAATGACCAAAATATAATCTTGTTTTGAATTAATATAGATGTCTTCAAAATATGGAAATGTGTTGACATTATTTATTTCATTATATTTTGAAAATAGAAAAAAAAAATTATTTTCCAATACTAAACTAGCTATTACATTTTCTGATACTCAACGGTAATGGTGTGTCTTTTGCATGGAAAATTTGTCAAGCATCAATTTATGCTACTGAATATTGTTGTATTTGTTTTGATTTTTCATTTATGTTGGGCATCTCGGCTAAATGCAATGGTTAAATGGTTTTGCAGATATATTTTGGAGGGGAAAGAGTTGGAGTTCTACATGAAGAAGATCCAGAGGAAGAAGGGAAAGGGAGCAGGTGCTGCCTAAAGTTTTGTTGCCTAAAGATCATTTTCATTTTTCTCAATCTCAATCTCATTTTAGGCATTGGACTTTCAAAAGATTTCCAGATGAATTTGTTTGTTTATCTGAACTTTGTTTTTTGTGTTACTGTTCAATGCCTCATTAGAATATATCGGACAACATTGTCTCGTAAGATTGATAAATGTTTGCTCTTGCTTTTATAAGGTAACCCCTTCATTTTGCACTTACAGTTGTGTGTTTTTTTGGCCACCAGCATGATTTATGTATAAGGATTATGAGTGGGATTAATTAATTAATTTATTTTCCGCATCATGGTAGAACCCATCTCCCTGGACTTGCCCTTTTCACCTATAGTTGATGTCATAGTGGTAAATATTTTTTATTAAGATTCTAGGGTCTGTAGAACCCATCTCCCTGGTTCTCCTAGTTGATGTCATAGTGTTAAATATTTTTTATTAAGATTAGATTCTAGGGTCTGTGCAGGCCAGATGAGGATGATATGTCACACTCAAATTAGATCACAAGTTAAGTCTCGAAAACAACTTTTGTGATTTTAAAGTATATTCGTGATATTGCATGGAAGGATTTTATTTTATTTTATTTTTTTGACATTTTCCTGAAATTCTTAAAATAGAAGTTCAAATTACCAAGTTTCTTTCAGGTGAAGATTTTGTGTCTTGCTATTTTTATATCATAAGTTTGGTAGTCTTATTCATCAGGTTTTCTTGATATCAAAATATATAGTGATGCATGGTTAAGGTGGGCGGAATATATGCTTTTGGATGCTCAGGATCTTGTTCAGTTTTATATTTCTTCGTTTTTGCTGGTTTGCAAGACAAATAATAATAATAATAATAATAATTTAAGAGTACTTGTTTTTGTTTAATACGATTTTCCAATTGTTTAATAATAATAATAAAAGAGTATTTGTTTTAGTTTAATATTCGGTAAGGATTCATATGATAGTGATCTAATATAACTAGGTAAAGTAATTCATTCATCCTTATATTTGATATGTATCTTGGTTGAAAATGTTATTTTGAATAAACCTTTTATGGACTTCCCCATATAGTGGGTATTTCTCAAATCTTACAATTTTCCTGCCACCAGTTGCAGGTTGGAAGAACTCCCTTGAGAGCAGTTTTATGTTTCTACTAAATAAGTTTCTATATTTCTCAAAATTGAGGAGTTGGCCAAATTTGCAATAATATAGTTATTTGAGATCTGGAAAGTGTTCAAAACAAGCCTTTCCTTGACCTTGATTAATAGGTTAACAGTCAATCTACAAAGAAAGATGAGATATTGTCTAGAGCTATTCTAGCCAACTAGATACTATTGGCCAAGCCACTATTAGCAACTTCTATGATTGCTAAAGACAACTTCATACAATTGAAGAAAGTATGGAAACATATGGACATAAAAAGATCATCTCGTCTCAGGTCCCTGTGCAATATGAAAGTTGGGGATGAAGCACATGTTTTCAAGATTGCAGAAAGTGATTCTGGTTAAGACTGGCCATAACCCATTTGATAAAACCATTAGAAATCCCAATATTTTTTCTCCAACACCCTCCACATGAAAATCCTTCCATTGTCGCATCGTGTCGGTGCTAACTTGCACTTCCTCGTCTTGTCCACTTCCCTTCTTATACGGATAATCCCATTTGCCAATCTTGAAAAATTTTCTTATTTTCAATTTATCTTCCTCTCACAAACGGCGAGCATCAAGTGAGTGCTAAATTGCACTTCCTCTTCGTGTCCAGTCTTATTATTGACAATCCCATTTGCCAATCTTGACTTATATACGTATTTACAATTCATCTTCTTTTCACAACGGCGAGGATTGTGTACTCTTAAGCTGCACTTCCTCTTCTTATCCAGTTCATATTATGGATAATCCCACTTGCCAATCTTCAGTTATTTAGTCATTTGCAATTTATCTTCCTTTCACAACAGCAATTCTGCACAACCTCACAACGGCCTAGTATCATGATGGTCAATCTGACTATAATTTTCTATGTTATTTAATAATTTAATTATACGAGCATAAATTTTTGCATTAAAAAAATAGCAGTTTGAATATTGGGTATTAATTCTCTTTGGATTGAAGTAACACCAGTAATTATTAACTAATAATTTTTGGCATCAAAATATTTTTTGAAGCTAGATTACAGAATTAGTATCCAATTAGTATTCAAAATGCGTATGCACTCGCTGTCGCTTTATCTGGTGGGCTTTTTTCAAAAGGGAATTTACTATTTTAAGATCAAATAGAACATTTGCATTAACTGCATTTGGCCAAACCTTTAATAATAAATGATTTTTATATTAATAATAGTATTCATCATGTAAAGATAAGATCAAGTTGATGTAAAACATTAGCCTTAACTATATTTTGGCCATGGCCAAACAAACCTCTTGTTATCAATGGTTTTTATATTAGTAATAGTTTTCGTATATCTTGGTAAAGGGACCAAAAATGTTTAGAAAATCAAATAACTTTATGAAATATTTTTTTAAAAAAATTCACTGTTTGCCAGCATAAAAAATTTGAAAATCAATTTTTTTTTTAAAAAAAAAATAATTGTTTTTCAAGTTCTCTATTTAAATGTTAAAAAAATAAATATATGGTCATATTTTTACCCATATATATATTTTAAAAAAAATATTAGTCTAAAAAAATAAAAATTTGTTCCCACAATTTTACCAGTCCCAAGGAATTTCTTCATTGCAACCATTCGAGCATGAGACAGCTCTTCATCCCATTAAAAATTTATATAAACTTATTTATTTATCCTTTTTTTTTTTTTTCCAGATAAGCATGCCAAATTATCAGAAACCATATAATTATATAATTGATTATTAGAAACCATATAATATCAGATCAAACAGCAAATTATATTCAAAACTATTAAGAGGCAATAGATCCATCCAAAACTGTTCACCGCTGATCTCTAGGCTCCAATTCAGCAATTTCTTTTACTACTTGAGCTTTATCTGCTTCAAACTGCTCATCCTCTGCAAGAAAATCATAGGCAAATCAAAATCTCCAAGCCTTTAGAAAAAAAAAAAACAGTTTTTAGTAAAATTTCAGTTTTTCTTCCAAAAAACAAAAGGATTGCCTTTATCAATCTTGAAGCCACCAAACAAACGGAGAAGCTTGCTTCTGTTAGCAATGAGTATGCCGACAATATCAGGGGGCTTATTTTGATTAGCAGCAAAGAGCTGCCAGTAATGAAATATAAGAGAAGATTAAAAATTTTCGTTATGAAGAGTACAGAACTGGTATCAAGTATCTACGATCGAACCTTGAACACATGAAATGCTTCTATCTGGATGCCCTTGCTCGACTCCTGTAATCAAGGAATCCATGTATCTTAATATATGAAACTGGAATTTGGAATCTTTTAGCACTTGTCAAGAACTGAATTAAAAAACAAAAGAAAAAAGAATATTTATTATCAGTTTTGCTTAAGAGCAATGCAAGGTTTCCCATGCTCTTTCTATCATTTCTAGGGTTTCTCATCAACTAGACAGGAATAAACAACCTCTGTACCATAATTAGAAAGTGGGTGGTCCAACCAAATGATTTTTGCCTTCAACAAATATTTTAATAATAAAGGAAGTTGTTATCCCTTAGTAGTTTCCTGCCATATAATTGATATCATAAGAACTCTTTCTGGGTTCTGATGAACAGTAAACATGTTTAAAGGACCCTTCATGTTAAAGTGGCACTATTGATCTCACTGATGTTACAAGAAAAGTAATCTGCTACTAACTCAAGTCGTATTAAACAGAAAAACTAATCATACCCTAAGAAGATTCATCAGAATCCTCAAGTTGTCTTTTGAGCTCACATAGCGCACCATCACTGCAGAATTTGAACGATCAAGTAACATGTCTCCAAGCAGCTGCAACAGATTCAAAGGCTGTTGGCATAAGAACTGTTGTAATAGGATTTCAAAGAAGTGAACCCACAGACAAAAAAATGATACTGTGCAAATAAGCACAGATTTCTACCAGGCCACAACTTGAAATTTGCTTATGGAAACCATTCACAAGATAGCAATAACTCTTAGGCTTAGTTTGACCTCTATGAAAAAAACTTCTTACAAAATAATTGATGAAAATGAACAGATTTAGGTGGTTGAAAAAGCTGTTTGCCACCTCAGGAGTTCTTAGAAACAAATAAATAACTGATGCTGAGTGTTTGGTAAAAACAAATTGTAAGGTGATTCAGAACATTCAAAATGACCAAAATGAAAATTGATGTGTTTTTAAGAAATGTAATTAATGCATGGATAATTTGACAACATTGGGGGAAAAAAAGAAAAAAAGAAAAGTGCATCTATAAAATAAATTAATCTGTTAAGAAAAGCTATATTTTTTATTTTTTACAAGCTTCAAATTTTAATTTTAGAAGTTCCCCTATAAAACCTAAAAGCTTGTTTTTCAAAAGCTAACAAAACTGTTTACCGAACATGTTATACCCGACTTCTACTTTCTAAAAGGAGTTCATCCAAAGGAGTGCCGAATTCACCAGTAGGCCATATCAGGACTGTTGACCTCTCCAGGATATTTCATTATGTTCCAGTGTACTCATTTTCTAGTAACTGCAGTAGCAAGACCAAAGACATTGGATATAGGAGGAAAGGTTCCATTAGAGGACACCTGATATACAGCTCCTTTCTCTCAAATTCACCACACTTTTAACAAAGCAAGAGATTATTGATGGAAATCTAGTCTAGTGACGTAACTTCTTCTGTGTGCCCACAGCAGGTGGAAGGGGTGGTCCTTATTCAGTTAAAATGGAAAAGCCTAATCTCAAAAGTTTAATATGCCATACCTTGACGCCTTGTCGTCTGGTGATGTAGTTCTCAGATTCCAGCAGCTTTGAATTATATTCCTCAAAAAACTAGAGCCACAGAAAAAATTGGATAGACGCTACTTTACAATCAATTGGGGAAAATAACAGAATGTAATTCAGAAAATACATATTCAAGTAAAAAATCTCCAAGATCTAAAACATCAAAAGCAATATATGTTTGCTGGAATATCAAGAAAGGATTCTGCCACGAGTATAAAACATATATGATGCCTAAAGCATCAGAGAACATATGAATTCCATGGATTCAATTCGTGTTAAGTACATGCCACATTCCACATGGAAGAAACCCAGTTACAATATCTTAGGAGTGCATTGTGGCTACACTCTACATCAGAAAGTGCACATAAAAAATGAACTGAAGACTCAACAAAACTAGAACACAATGTACCAATTATTAATCAGGGTTATGTGTGACGCGGTATCTTTCAGATTTTTCCATGCTTAGAAGAAAAAAAAATTATCATACCAAGTTTTTGCTATACTGTTAAACTAAATACAATTTCGGAATCATACACAGAGCTGAACAGTAATAAATTAGACGAGGCTACTAAATTACAAATTTACAACAACACTAGCATTTTTGAAAAAAATTGTAAGACAATGGCTCCAATAAATTTAATACAATGGTAAAATAAGGCAGTGGAAACAACTGCCACAGGTAACCAGATCATATTCTCAATTTTCCAACCTTCACACCTTGCACATGATGTCATATTCCCAGAACTCAATACTATGGGCATGCATGACTGACAGCCAACATGTCACCACATTATGGTGTGGTCTTGGTGGTTTCACACTCCTCAAATCAAAAGCAAGGGGAGAGAAGGTAAATTTCTCACAAAAGAAACACAAAGGGCCCAAAGCACCGCCGATGCTTGCAATTCATCTACAATGATATATCATATATGAACTCCATTTAATACTAGTCAGAATCCCTAACCAATACAAGTTATTCCCAGTCCAAATATAAATAAGTCAAACCACATTCATGTGTGCATAAAAGTGAGTTCATTTATGTTTGGAGGAAGCCACATGTTATACCCTATTCCACACTTCTACTATTCTATAATTAGTTAGAATTCAAGAACCCAAATCTAAATCTTTACCAAAAGAGAAAAAAAAGACTGAAATTTAGTCCTACCGGTCTACACAATCTTGTTTATAGGAACATGAAGAAAAAAAAAAGCAAAAAATTAAAATTAAATATTGAAACAAAATAAGAACTAACCCAATCATAGTTTTTAGAAAGAAATTCGGCTACAGTGGATTTATGTCTTGTCAATAGCTCCTGCAGCAAACTGAAATTGATCAGCATTCTTGAGCTATGCAAGCAGAAAAATACATTGAGCAGGCAAAATAAATAGAATCATTACAAATTACTTAATAGATGTCATTAAATTTTCATGCGCATAATGGTCTTCTCTTGGTTGCCTAATCAACACAAGCCTCATCTATTCTGTGGATTTTGAACTGCCTCTTGAGGTAAAATACTCAAAAAAAAAAAAAAGGGCAGAGGGGAGTTCCCAAAGTCCAAAATGCAAATTGATATGGAATTTACTGAGAACAGATTTCATGCTTCACCATCATCCAAAAGGAATTGTTCACTAAGTATAGTTCACTAATTATAAAGCACCAATAGGAAGTTTCTGCATCATGTGTAATAGTCCTCTGCAGACGAGCAGGATTACAAGCACTGACGGACTCAAGACCTTTGATAAATGAGGGAGATAACTTGTATCATAAGATGATAGCTTGTATCATAAGATTTGTATTTTACAAAGCATTCCTTATTTTCACCGTTGTAGCAACAAAATTATCCATAATAGTAATCAAAACTTAAAATTGATTTTTGGATAAAAATATTTTCACTAATTCAATAAAAATCATTCCAAAATAAATAGATATGCTAGAAGGTTTCAAATTAATTTTTTTCTGGTTGATTGGAGGCCCTAGGATACACAACGGGAGCTAGCCCATCTCTCATCCCATATCCCTTGCCATCCCTCTAAAGGTTTGAGCCCAAATACCTACAACATAGAATTCCCAAGTTTTAATAATAGGCAAGTACAAACATGTTTTGCAAACTTGGTGGGGAACTAAAAATAATTAATGACAAAATCTAACAAGCTTAAGCACTATCTTCACTCACACAAACACATAGAGAGAGAGAGAGAGAGAGAAAGCGAGAGTGAGAGAGAGAGGTCAATGACTAGCAGCCATTTCAACCTTAAACGTTGCCGCAGCATCTGCTGCAACATCAAAATGTGGAAGTTGTATATAGTCAAAAAATTTCTTCAAGTGCTCTGATTCCAAGACATGCCTGTAAAATAAACCCGGAGCATTAAAAGTTGTTCCAATTAAAATAAAATGCATTAGAGGAATTTGAACTGAACAGCTACCTAGTATTCAATCTCACTAACTCAGGAACATCAATACAGGTAGAAATGGAAAAAAGGTTTTCCAGAAAGACAGTTCTCTGTCTGTGTAGGTGGGTATTAACATTCTGTTTGTACCTTTGTTAAATGCCAAAACGGCTATTTCCTTATTAAACTTGATTCTTTTTGGCAATTTGGTGCAACATGCATATTGCATACCCTGCTTATGCATACATAGTCCTTGAACAACCTTCATACAACATACAGAAATATACACATCCTATATACTTCAGGATCACCCAAGAGGACATCCGACAGACAACCTATAAAACATAGACACAATTTCAGACATGGGTGAACCCTGTTTCCCATCTTTGTGTCTCTATTCAAATGCTTGAATTGTAATTGGAGTCTCACCATATGAAGGAACATAAGAATGGAATTGAGTAAAGTATTTTTTTTTTTTTTCTCCTTTTTTTCTAGATTAAGAAGAAATTATATTAAGACAGAAAAGTACAACACTTGGAGGACAACGAATACTCCAACGGCAAAATGAAAGAAGAAGTATTAAAATAAAAAAACTACTACTACTAATGTAGCAAAGGCCTCCAATCTTGTTTCATACCAACAAGCTGCAGTCCTCTAAACAATCCCAAGGCAGAGCACCACAACAGTGCAAAAAAACAGATCACTATTCCAAAACAAATTGGAAGCCATCAGTCACGTCACGCTCCTGTTGATGATTCTAGAGTTCTGTTCCTACCAAATACACCACAGCAGAGCAAGAGTACCACAAAAGTACTGCATTCCAAAGAACCTTCTCCTTCCCACCATCAAAGCCCTCAAACTTCTAAAGAAAAAATACAATTCAAGAAAGAAGGGCACATTTGATGCACCCAGAACACGAAAAAAAACCTTCCAAATGCAGCAGGAAAAGGAACAACCAAAAAAAAAAATGTTATGTGCATTTAAATGCCCCACATTGGAAAATAAAAAATCACACATCTAGGGACAAAGCTTTAAAGGGCATGCTAGCATGAAGCCTATCACTTGAAGTATTCCTATTATCACACACCAAATGAAGACACTAATTTTGGAAGGGTAGCTTTCCAAATAAGAGATTGCAGGGACTAGTATCAAATTCACTGGTAAGAATCAAAGAAAATTTACAAGAAAACTTCCTCCGAAGCATTTAAACTCCAAACCCTACAATCATATTTGATAGAAGGATGAACTGAATTGAGCATTTCTACTTGTTGGATGAGATCATAATGTCCTCTCTCAGTCAGATTGTTTTTGAAAATGAAATTCGGAGTTCTAACACAATATCCCTCTTAGGAACCAAGAAAAGAGAAATAAAACATTATGCCAACTCAAGAGATCATAAAGACTAGGATCCAATACAAAACAGAGTATCCCCAATCTGCTCCTCAGACAAGGGAATTCTCTCCCTACTTCCAATACCAAGCCTCACCCAAGGAAGAAAGAGATGGAAAATCTAAGAAATAAATTTCCAAGGGCTTGCATGAGTGGCATAAACGACTCCATATTTGCAAAAGGGATTAGGGTTCTAAATTTCTAAAGGAAAGCTCCATAACCATGAGTAATTTTATCACCAGTTTTAGCGGGTAAATGAGTAAACCCTTTTGCACAATGGAATTCTATCAAAAAATACAGAGCCACTTAACTACTTATTCTTTAGTGCATGAGAAGAAAGTACATATACTATATAAAAATGGACAAAAACAATCCAGTTTAAAGAGTACAAAACCTTTCAAACAATAATTTCTTGGGCAAAAGACACTCGCTTCTCTTGGAGTTTGGAGCAAAGATGCGAGTCTTCCTCGAGTTTTCAAAAGTTTTAGAATTCTCCCCTGAGGTTTGGGGAAAAGATGTGGACCCCCTTGACATTAAAAAAATCCCATTGACCTTCCCTTATATTTAACAAAAAGAAAGCACAGGGAGGGGGTATTAAGTGCCGTAAAAAATCAAATGTCACAACAGTTCTATGGAATTTTCAGAGCCTCGGGTGAAGGTCTTCTCGTTTTGCCAAATCTCAGGGTAGCAAGTTTCTTTTGCCCTAAATTCTTAAATGAACAATGACAATTGGAAAACTCTGTTAGGTAAAACATGAATGGTGAGCAATGAGCTTATGACTCAACAATCGAAGAATGTAGCAATGGAGTTCTTCAAGATCACTTACTTGGCAATGCTTTGATGACGTATGCATTCCCTCAACATTCCACCATAATGTAAAGCAATATCTAGATCTTCATACCTAAACAAACATTAGTATAGTCACTATAGTTTATGATTAACAAACTAATAAAGTTTCTGATAACCTTAGAAGGAGTAAGACAAAGGTCTCATTAAACACAATGAAAATCAGTTCAAAGCCAAACTTTCAACCTGTATAAAGCCCTAACAGAGCTGGCAAAGACCAACCCACCATGCCTAGATGAAGTTCCAACTCCTCGTTGAATGTCCAATCCAATCAAATCATTAATTTGTGAAAAAATTTAAGAATGCTACAAAGTATAAACAATTTTTTTGTTCTTCTGCCACCCCTCCATACACCTAGAAAGACTGATCCAACAAACACCTAGATTAAGATCTCAACACCATAAACATCCAATCCATTCCAATCATTCCTAGGGTGTTTTTAAGGCTAACCGCACAACTCAACAAGGTGTAATCCATCAATTCTTATAAGCTATGGTAGAAGGGGATGGAAAGTTTTTTTGTTTGAACCCTATCCTTATGGCAGTTGACTCCCCCCCCCCCCCCCGCGGGAAAGCAAATGAATAATTGCTTTACTTTTTATAGTGACACTACCAAAAAAAAAAAAGGGGAAAAAAAAGATCAACATATTTGCATCATTTACAATTTCCTTGATATTCTCTAGCAGAAGCCAAAATATTTATGGAATTCCTTTATAATTTACCAAGCAATCTACAGCAAACTTAGGTTCTCCTTTTGCTATTGTTGACCCCACCAAACACAGTTACAGCCAACTCTAATCCTAAAAGCTTTCATAAAGCACGACATCAGCACAGCTCAATTGTGAGAGGGTGAAACATTGCGCTGGCTAGCTATGGAATTCCTTTATAATTTACCAAGTAATCTGCAGCTAACTTAGGCTCTCTTTTTGCTACTGTTGACCCCACCAAAAACAGGTACTGCCAACTTTAATCCTAAAAGCTTTCATAAAGCACAACATCAACTCAGCTCAATTGTGAGATGGTGAAACATTGCGCTGGCTAGCAAGATAAGTGCTAGAATAAACAACAACAAAATCAACATTTCAATACCTCAAAAAGCAATAGCTTACCCTGATATTAAAAGATCCATGAGATCTAGGTTAGCTTCCAAGTAATCGGAAGCAATAAGCCGTGAATGAACCTGTTGCCTCTGCAAATTTGCAACCACTTGGGTCACATCTTTACGGGCCTATGAAAAGTAAGCTTCGTGATAAGCACCATCAGGAGGACATAGATGAGTGAAAGTTTAAAATGAATGCAAGTATAGGTAATTTTTATATTGCCAACTTATACAAGTTATCATGCTCACCTCCAAGTTTAATTTTGGAAGACAAATAATGAGGAGGCGGAAAGTGTTTGCCCTGAAGATCTCCTGGGTCAATTGTGCACAAGCTTCAGGAACTGGCTCAGATTCACTGTTACCATACAGAACTGACTTTAATTCCCTGACGAGCTTGTTCAATTCTGCCAACTGGACACAAGTGAGAAGAAATCAATGCAGCACAATCTAAAAAACAAATAATATAGCAAACATGCACATGCAAGTAAAATTTGGATAAACTAATTCATAAAATTGCACTGTTTGCATGTCAAATTAGGCCCAATGATACTCTACTCGGCAGCAGGTGTAGAGGAATGATAAGTGGCTGCCATGACTGATCAAACTGTCGAAAATAAATTCTACAATGCTGCATCGATTTCAAATCTTGGATTAGAATCTAGGTGGATTTAGACAAATTTCAATATAATTTTATATTTCATCTTATCCAAATCCCCGGTCTCTCCAAACATAGGGCAATAGTATAGTGACGTTGATTTGGTTTATTACTAGCCGCTCAATCACTCTGTCAAGGAGAGAATCCTTAATACAAGGCGCAAAAAACTTGATAACTTGATATTTATTATATTCATTCACTATGCAAATGAAGACAAGATTGAAAAATAGAAACACAGAACAGGGGGAGGACCTCTAGTACATAATTCATTATTCATGCTTACTCATAGTAATCCGAACCATTTCCAATTTGTGTATAAAAGAGCATTCTTCATCACATTATGTCACAAGAAACAGTTCAATCAATCCGCATCACAGCATATCAATCCCAATATCAAATCGATCCCCCAACCCGAAAAAAAGCACACAATTTTTACAGTACAGTGAGAAAGAAAATAAAATCTAAAACAAAAAACCCGTCAAAAACTATTCGCCCAAAAAATAAATAAATAGAGTAGTGAGAAAGGACTTGAAAACTGAAAAAACTAAAAACAGAAAAACTCATCAGAATCTCTTTCCAGTCCAAAAAGCATTACTGCATAAGCATCAAACACAAAATGTTGGATCAAATCGAACCTTGTCATCGCGCTTGGGGCCTGCGGTGTCGAGATATACGAGGACGTCGCGGGTTTGCCGGACGAGGTCGGCCGGCGTCTTGGGTTTGGACTTGAAGAGGCCTTTCCGCATGTTTCCAAGCAGCGCCCGCTGGAGGAGCTTCTTCAGCACAGGGGGACGTTGCCGAATTCCGCTAGAGCCCTCTATTTTCTCTCACCTTCTCGCAATTTCTCGGGGATATGCATCACTAGCTACCACCGACGCGATTCTGCGCTTTGATATGATGATAATTGATCATTCTTCTTCCTTCCTTTTTAGGCGCACAGCAATTCTTGTGCAGTTGGTGGTTTTGTTCTGTGTGTTTGAAATGGACGAATGGTAGGTACGAGGATTGTGGGTTTTGAGGGGGTTTTTGTGATGAAACGATCATAGCCGTTCGAAGTTCAAGCTTTTCAACCCTAGGTCCCAGACTCCCAATATCCCATGTTTCTCTCTCATAATTCTATGTTAGAGCATGATCAAGGGGTATTTTAGGAATTTTGAAAATGAGATCATTTTTGCAGTTTTAAATATCATAAAAAAGATAATTGTCAATTTTAAAAAGATTATTGGCTCAATTGTGTCTGTTTCCATAAAATTAATTATATGAATTGGATTCATTAAAGTTGTGCATAATCCACATTATTAATATTTTATTAAAGTGGACATAGGGTTTAATTATTATAATTTTTATATATTTCAAAAAAAAATTAAAAGTGTCAATTTATAAGTAATAAGTATTTTGACAAATTAATTTCACCATTGAATTTTCAAAATATCTCCATTGCCCGTTATCATTTTTTAAGAAAATAAAATTCAATTTTGAATCTCTAAAATATCTTTATGATTTTTTTTTTTTCAAACAACTATTGTTATGAAATTTGTACAACTCTCTCTTGTTGTTTCTCTCCACGCACAACACCAATAATCATCGATCATTTTCTCACAAGTTCGTTGAAGCTTAAACTTTATTTATTTTAATCTTATCCTCAATCTTTGTCCTTCTGTCTTCAATTGTACACTTCTATTGCTTTTTTATTTTATTTGGATTTAGGATAAATTTATGCTTAAATTCTCAATTTCTTTAGAAATTTTCAAAAAAAATTTTGAATTTAGGAAATAATCTCTCTACATAAAAGTAGGAGTAAGACTGCATACACGACCCTCTCCTTTCCCTTGCAAAGCAAGGAGCCTTATGGCTCGGGAATGCCCTTTCTTTTTTTTATGTTTAAATTCTCAATTTCTTTTGAAGTCTTTAAAGATTTTTTCCCCACTTGGTTTATGATTTGTCTATATCCACTCTCAATTTTTTGTAGATCCTCTATATGTAATCATCATCGATTATGTCCCTATAATAAGTTCATTCTATTATTTTTAACGGAAGTATAAATTAGTTAGTTTTTTTTTCCCCTTTGATCTTTCCTACAAGATTTATTCTCTTATCTATAGCTGTATAGTGTTTTTTTTTTTTTTTTTTTGTCCTTGACATATTTGTATATTAACTCACACATAACACCCAATATCTTCAACTACATTTATTTTATACATATTAATTAGCACATCAAATTTTTACTTAATATGCCAATCAATATGTGTAAAGAGAAAGACTATTTATAAGAGCTAGTCAGTAATTTTGTGCAATTATTTTAAAAAGTCGTAATCTCATTTGATTATGACCATTAATTGATTTGCACATGTAATTAAGCACATGAAAGAAATGTGTTAAAAGAAAAGAAAAGAAAAGAATGTAGATGCATCCATACCTTAAATAATAGTGGACACTGTGGATGGGCAATGGCAAGGACTTCCATAAAATTGTTATTTGTAAGAGGCTGGTGCATGTGGGTGTGGCCCCTCGGCCTTAGGATCATCATGATTACCTCCCATTGTCCATACGAGCTTTTAATTAGGCCAAGCATGCGCTATTATACATATAAATAACTAATAATTAAGATTCCCCCAAAAAAAATACACTCTGGATGGGCAAAAATGTGTGTGTATATATATATATATATAGTCTTTATTAGAGGGGTTTTTTTTTTTTTTTTTTTTTGAGATACAAGTAATCTTTTCTAAGATTTAGGAGAAAGATACTGACCTCCCCAAGGATCATTGTTAAAGTTTCAAGAATTGCATAGATCCCGCTTGCTTGATTGAGGTTTAACAAAAAAATCTAATCCTTTTATTTTATTTTATGTTTTGTGAAAAAGTAAGAGTTTTAAGTAAATATTCCAAAAATCAAATGTTAAGAGAAGATTGTAGGAGTTATAAAATCTCAAATGAGATTCATAACCTTAGGAGAATGTCGGTGTTTTTTTGTCAAACCTAAAGTGAGGTTAATGTCTTTAGTCTTTTTAGTTTTTTAGAACCCCATCCTAGGGCCAAGGAGGAAACTGACACAAGTGTTGCATAAGAGCAAGAGCATGCTCGAGGCTTCCCCTTCCATCATGAGAAAACTTCATTCAAAATTGAGAACAATATTGGAAGATCCAATTAGCAAGTTTCATATTAACCACTTTTTCTTTACCTATTGGAATTCAATATTGGACTCAACTTTGATATGTAATTTGAGACTTGGCTCCTCTGCTATGCTATGTGTCACGATCATACATCAGATGTGTACTAGGGAAATATTTTGAACTTACAAGGATGGTTTGAATTATGCCTATGTGAGATGTCTTTTATAAAACAACATGTCACGTTAATGGGTTAAAGCGAACAATATCTCATCAAAGTTGGACCCAAGAGTGTTACATTTGGTATCAAAACCACCTTGAGGGTACTATTAGGTGGGTGGATCCTATACAAAGGTGTAAGTCACTCTGATGCTAAATGAGAGAGTTTGTCATAATCCCACATCTAATGTATACTAGGGAGATCTTGGGCTTATAAGAATGATTTGGATTCTGACTATGTGAAGTGCCTTTTATAAGATAAATCTATGAGACTAGTAAGTCAAAACAGATAATATCTCACCTAAGATATGCCCAATCCAGTAACACTATGCGCTATTGCATGTTGATAAATAGCATTCCTATTTGGTATTGTCTTAAGACTTTAATATCTATATGTAAATAGTATGTGGCCAAGTGATGTTAAAATCTTAATACGTAGAACACTGATGCTATGCACCAATTCATGGAAGAGGTGTAAAGCCCATCTCTCATGGTTCCTTTTGTTGGGATTGTCCGACATCAGTTGTGGAAGGGGCTTAGTGATCAAGTATTAAGTGCGAGGGAAAGCCTCACCTCATGAACTAGCTTTTGAAGTTGAGAAGGTCCAAAACAACCCAACCCTGGTGTCGACACCCCAATTTTAACCAGGCCTTTCCGAGGAGACCTCATGTCAAAACCTTTCCACATGGTTTGTGGACCCCACTTCTCCTGGTACGCTAGCTCGGATTCCTACATCTGATGCACGTTACCTCTTTTGGCATGCTTGTGCATGCTAGCTCGGGTCCCTATAACCCTTAAATGGCTTGTGGACCCCACACATCTTTTTAGGTCCCACATGGCTTGTGGGCCCCACATATCTCAAATTGGGCCCCACACGGTTTGTGGACCTCACTTCTCCTGGTACGCTAGCTTGGATTCCTACATCCGATGCACGTTACCATCTTTGGTACGATTCCTACATCCGGTACACGTTACCCCCTTTGGTACGCTAGCTCGGATTCCTACATCCGATGCACGTTACCCGCTCTGGTACGCTAGCTCGGATTCCTACATCCGATGCACGTTACCTCTTTTGGCATGCTTGTGCCTGCTAGCTCGGGTCCCTATAACCCTTAAATGGCTTGTGGACCCCACACATCTTTTTAGGTCCCACATGGCTTGTGGGCCCCACATATCTCAAATTGGGCCCCACACGGTTTGTGGACCTCACTTCTCCTGGTACGCTAGCTTGGATTCCTACATCCGATGCACGTTACCATCTTTGGTACGCTAGCTCGGATTCCTACATCCGGTGCACGTTACCCCCTTTTGGTACGCTAGCTCGGATTCCTACATCCGATGCACGTTACCCGCTCTAGTACGCTAGCTCGGATTCCTACATCCGATGCACGTTACCTCTTTTGGCATGCTTGTGCCTGCTAGCTCGGGTCCCTATAACCCTTAAATGGCTTGTGGACCCCACACATCTTTTTAGGTCCCACATGGCTTGTGGGCCCCACATATCTCAAATTGGGCCCCACACGGTTTGTGGACCTCACTTCTCCTGGTACGCTAGCTTGGATTCCTACATCCGATGCACGTTACCATCTTTGGTACGATTCCTACATCCGGTACACGTTACCCCCTTTGGTACGCTAGCTCGGATTCCTACATCCGATGCACGTTACCTCTTTTGGCATGCTTGTGCCTGCTAGCTCGGGTCCCTATAGCCCTTAAATGGCTTGTGGACCCCACACATCTTTTTAGGTCCCACATGGCTTGTGGGCCCCACATATCTCAAATTGGGCCCCACACGGTTTGTGGACCCCACTTCTCCTGGTACGCTAGCTTGGATTCCTACATCCGATGCACATTACCCTCTTTGGTACCCTAGCTCGGATTCCTACATCCGGTGCACGTTACCCCCTCTGGTACGCTAGCTCGGATTCCTACATCCGATGCACGTTACCTGCTCTGGTACACTAGCTCGGATTCCTACATCCGATGCACGTTACCTCTTTTGGCATGCTTGTGTCTACTGGCTCGGGTTCCTATAACCCTTAAATGGCTTGTGGACCCCACACATCTTTTTAGGTCCCACATGGTTTGTGGGCCCCACACATCTTTTTAGGTCCCACATGGCTTGTGGGCCCCACATATCTCAATTGGGCCCCACTTCTCCTGGTACGCTAGCTCGGATTCCTACATCCGGTGCACGTTACCCCCTCTAGTATGCTAGTTCGGATCCACATATCCGGTGCCTTGCTAGCTCGGGCTTTTGTAACCCTCAAACGGCTTGTGGACCCCACATGGCGCGTGGGACCCACACATCTCCGATGGGCTCCACACAGCTTCTAGAACCCTCATATTATTATTATTATTATTATTATTATTATTATTATTTATTTATTTATTTATTTTAATTTGTCAAATGCAAGCATACTTTGTTCCCTTCATCATCACTCACCACATGTCATGTTTCTTCCCTTTACCAATCTTCCCATACTATATTCCCTTCATAATTCTTCATCCCATACTTTGTTCCCCCATCATCACTCACCACATGTCATGTTTCTTCCCTTTACCAATCTTCCCATACTATATTCCCTTCATAATTCTTCATCCCATACTTTGTCCCCCCATCATCACTCACCACATGTCATGTTTCCTCCCTTTATCAATCTTCCCATACTATATTCCCTTCATAATTCTTCATCCCATACTTTGTTCCCCCATCATCACTCACCACATGTCATGTTTCTTCCCTTTATCAATCTTCCCATACTATATTCCCTTCATAATTCTTCATCCCATACTTTGTTCCAACCATCATCACTCACCACATGTCATGTTTCTTCTTCCCTTTACCAATCTTCCCAGACTATATTCCCTTCATAATTCTTCATCCCATACTTTGTCCCCACATCATCACTCACCACATGTCATGTTTCCTCCCTTTATCAATCTTCCCATGCTATATTCTCTTCATTATTCTTTATCCCATACTTTGTTCCCTCCATCATCACTCACCACATGTCATGTTTCTTCCCTTTACCAATCTTCCCATACTATATTCCCTTCATTATTCTTCATCCCATACTTTGTTCCCTCCATCATCACTCACCACATGTCATGTTTTCTCCTTTTATCATTCTTCCCATGCTAATTTCCCTTCATCATTCTTCCTCCCATACTTGGTTTCCCCCATCATGACTCCCCTATGTCTTCTTTCCTATGCTTGCTCCAAGCTAAGCCTATAAATAGCCCTCTCATTTCAAGCACAAGGGGGAGAGCTCTTAGTGGCGGTAAGGAGAAGATTTCAAATATTGAAGTTTTCTATCACGAGTTTGTGAAGTTAGTCTTTTTTTTTTTGAGTAAAAATCAAGAGGTCGACTAATCCCGTTTCCTATCGGTGTTGAGTCACCCCATTTGAAGAAGGCACCCCGTAGTGCCTCAGATCAGAGCTCAAGAACAACTCTCGGGAAGACGTTGTAGAGCGGCCCTAGTAGACTCATCAGCAGGAAAAGAAGACCGGAGCAGAGGAAAACGAAAGAAGATCAAGCGATCGATTGATCCCTTTTCCTACCGGTACCGGGTCACTCCATTTGAAGAAGGTACTCCCTAGTGCCTCGAGTCGGAACTCAAGAACAACCCTCGGGAAGGCGCTGTAGACTAACCTTGCGGATTCACAGACAGGAGAAGAAGACCGAAGGAGAAAAAGACGATAGGTAAGACCAATGAACTTTCTCTTCCTATGTTACATTTCCGTCCCCCTTTCCCTAATCGGCCTCTGTTGGTTTATTTGACTTTATTTCACTTTTCTTTACTTTAAATAGTTTCCTTTTAACTCATAAAAAAACAAAAAACAAAAAAATTTCATAAAAGACACAAAAATTCAAAAAAAAAATTTCAAAGAAAATTCAAAAATTTTTAAAGCTTTGAAACCTATTTACCTTTGAAAATTTTTGAAGAAAATCCAAGAAAGTTTCTAACATGTTTGGCAAAGGTTAGATTTGTTTCCCTACATTCAAGATTTTCAAAAATACATTCTAAAGGCATATCTTTAAAACCATGACTTTCGTGATTGTTGTCTAAAATTCTGTTGTATTCGGAAGGACATTGGAAAATTTTGGAAAATCATTGGTCTCGACCAAGACCTTAAACTGGTTTTTCCCCCCCACACTGGTCAACGTTTGACCGGCTCACCATTCCCAAACTGGTTCACCCCAGTTTTCTCCATTTCGCTTGTATATTATTGTTGTATCCATAAAATTCACAAAAATCATGAAATTTTCAAAAATTCCAAAAGTATTTTCACATTTTGGTTTCAATTGATTTCATTTGTGTTATTTTGAAAGTTCGGGAAAAATATCAAAAATCATTTTCACACTTAGGAAAAATCACAAAAATATCTTTTTAGGCACAAGAAAAATTCATTCCAATCCCGAACCAATCTCAAAAACCTCCCGAAATAGTATTTTTGATACTTAAAAAAAAAACCTATAGATTTCAAAATCCTCGGGAGCGTATTTTGTACCCTATTTTCGATTTTCCTTCCCGATGATTGCAAACGAGAACATTGACTCTTCGGAGTACTAGATTGCCCCGGTTCTGAGGGAATACCTATATAGTATTTTCATTTTGTTTTTGACTTTTGAAAGGGAGTGATCTTTAAAGGCTTATTACATTTATTTCGGGAAAACTCTTTATTAATCTGGTACCATTCGTAAGAACGGGCGTGTAGGGGGTGCTAATACCTTCCCCTTGCGTAACCATACTCCCGAGCCTAACTTTGGTGACGTAGACCGATTCTACCCCTAACGGGGTAGTAATCAAGTGTACTAACCACACTTCAAAAGGTTAGTGGCGACTCCACCACACATCGTTTTTCACGAAAATTCACATTTTCAAAATACACGTTCATTTTTCCCAGTTCGCAAGCCGAACCCATTTTTAAACCAGAGATTGGTTCTCTGGGCCGGGTCCGGGACGTCACGACACCTGGTATCAAAGCCCATGGTTTCTCCTTGGGATGTCCGGCATGTGGTGCTGCTGATTTGGTGAGCCCAATTCGTGAGAAGTTTGGAGTCCAATGTGTGAGGGGAAAGATTATTGGGGTTGTCTCACATCGGTTGTGGAAAGGGCTTGGTGGTCACTTATTAAGTGTGAGGGAAAGTCTCACTCCATAAGCTAACTTTTGGAGTTGAAAAGGCCCAAGACCACCCAACACCTTTGTCATGCATTGATGCATAGTTTGGTGTTTTGCATATACGTTGCCAATATTTTGTATGTTAAAATATTTGCTACTTAATAACAAGACATGATGCATCAAGTAACGTGGGACTCCTTTTAATGAAATCTTTTAATTTATAATGTACCTGAATATTAATATGCAAAACAAAATAACTAAAGCATTTTTTTTCTCTATTTGTAGTCTCTAACAATCCATGACAAAACATAGAAGTAATTTTTATGCAATCATACATCTGTTTGCTAAATTGCAGTGAACTATATATTTTCTAAATTAAATGATTTTGTTTAGGATAGCCACAGTTTTATCAATTAAAATGGTTTGATTCAATCTAAATTTTCAACAAATTAAAATGTTTGTATGGTTAATCTTAAGAACATGGTTATAATTAGGGTTCATCTATCCTGCCACTTATTTTTGCAACAAAGCTTCTAATTTAGTACTCGATGGCGAGTTTTCTCCCCCCTTATGGGTAGAATTCTTATTAATAGAGAGAGAGAGAGAGAGAGAGAGAGAGAGGGATTCCAAGGAAATGACTGCATCTCCAATCACGCTTCAGTGTCAAGTTTCTGTTTAATGATTTTTATGCTTTATATTGCTTTCCCATAATCAACCTCTTCCTGCTTCATTTTCTCATTTCCAATTAACTGCAGCAATGTAAGACAAAAGGAAAAGAACAAAACATGGTATGTATGAATCAAGAAAGGCAGGTAAGGTTTCATCAAGTACCTAAGATTCATATTGATTCAAGTAGTTGAACAAGGAGTAATGGGAAAACCCAGCTTAAAATAGTACAGGAAGTATACATTGTACAAAAATCATGTATCAGACCAGTTGTAGGTTTAGAACCTTAAGTTCAATTGTATGGCCCAAATGCAGTTCTTCCCGAGGAGCATCAATCGATTTGTAAGATCAACAATATTAAGTGTTAACCCAATGCATTGGGGTGCCAAGTGTTTAATCACTTTTCAAATTTCACCTCTCACAGAGAACAGACAACAGTATGCTATAACTGCCAAAATGCCCACAGCTCCACAGCAAAGCAAAGCCAATCCCTTTTATCTTCTGTATTACTTTACCATCCTGTCTTCAACCATCAGTTGGATCAAATCCTAAAGCTACAATTGCTGCTAAGGCAGCTAGTTTTTTTCTCATCAACCTTCTACTGGTCTTCTAAAGAAGCAGCATATATTCAAAACTGGGTCGAAAGAGAATGAAAAGATGTTATTGGAAGAACCATACTCAGAAAAGTAAGATACTGCAAGCTGAGTAGACATCACATGACTAGCGCTCAATCCCTTGCAAATAAAAGAGTAATCAATAAATTTCAGCTTAAACATTGAACTTTTCAGCATCTAAGACTGCTCATGATGTTGCTAAGCCTCCGAACAACCACAGCAGGATCAGCCCGTGAACCGTGAAGGTTAATGGCATGGTACTCCAATCCCTTCCACTGAGCAATCAATGCAAAATGTGGACGCCTGAATTGGCTACTAATAATCTCAAGAACCACTGTTTTGGGTGTTGCAGATATTATGTGGGTGAGACCTGCTCCATGAGCACCTACAATGACAGAGGCATCCTGAATGGCTCGGAGCTGCTCTTTCATGGTCATGTGGGCAAACAATCCATTAACCAGGTTTACCTTACATTTTGAATGATCAGAGGCCCACCTCTTCAAAGATTCAAATACTTCCTGCTCATTGCTAAGCCTTGATTCAACTTTACCACCATGACGCGGATGAGCTAAATAGTCTTCCCGCCTAACAAAGAGGACATTATGACCTGAGACTGGCTTCTGAACACGTTGTCTATCTACAGGAAACCCAAAAGCAGCTCGGATCATTTCCCCAAACTCAGACAATCTTGCAGTTTTCTGGTTATCAGGATTTTGCCATAGATCATGTGCTGATGCTCCTTGACAATTTATGTTTTCCGTAAGCCCCTTAAACAAAGCAGTCTCATAACCCAATGGTGAGAGAATAACATGGCGAAAACAAACTGGTCCAGTAAAATTTTTAGCAAATCTCGGGCTAGCAAACAAAGCTGTCCATGTCTCTTCCATCAATGGTGCCTGACAATTTGTGCCAAATGGAAAGAAAACAGGCAAAACAAAACCATGCATGAGCTATGGTTCTAATTAGTTTTCCAGAAGAACAAACAGAGCAACTTCGGTTAAGCAATTATAGAAAAAAAAAATAACCAAAAACGAAAAGAACAGCCTGAAAGAATATGCAGTTCATTGCAATCAATGCAACCTTGACTCAATCAAGTAATTAGCTCAAACATCATCCACAAATATGCACACACAAAGAAGAAACAAGTAAAAGCATCAAATTTAATTGAAAAGTAGCTAGTGAAGATATGAAAGACACTGGAGTACTGCATTTCAAGTGTATAAACAGCACAGCAAGAGTCGATCATTTCCCGAAGGACAACAACATTCAAGCTGGAAACTGGATTGGAATGCCTGGGTTAATTAAAGAAATCAAAAGAGGGGAGAGAGAAAAGCAGATTCAAGTGAATTAGGGTAAGGATAGCTCGTTGAAGAATTCAATCCAATTCCCTACAAAAAATGAATGTCTATATGTTTTTGTTCTTGTTCTCAGTCTTCAGTTTCGTTTGTCGCTCACACAGCACACAAAAAAGGTAGCAAAGCTGAATTAAAAGTTTTCATCAAAGTTATCATATCAACATAAACGACAACAGTCAAGAGCAGCCTGAAATAAGAAAAGCGCAGGGCGAGAATAGGAATACACACCTTACAATGGCCATCTACAAAAACCAAATGAGGTCGATTAGGGAGGCCTGTAACTCTAGAAGACACATAAGCGCTGTACCAATCGGTAATCGTATGAAAAAGATTTGCGTACTCATAACGCGTGACCAGAAGAGTTGGCTCCTCAACCCACTGCAAGTTGAGATATTCAGGTCAGAAACATCAAAAGAACACAAGAACAATTAATCAAAACCGCATACTTGGAAGGAGAAATTATACATTTTTGGCTCACAATAAAATAATTAAGTTTTAGATCGAACACTTTCACAATGTGAAATCAGAAATCCTAACCTCCGAGCACTGGAACTCACTCGCTCCAACGACCCTAACTGAATCGAGCAACCCGCGTATCGCGTGTCTCAAAACCGCCCCTTCCGGCACAACCTCGTTCAGAACCTCCTCACTCGCGAGCTTCCGCACGGCACCGTCCCCATCTCTGCCGCCGTCCACGTCGAACGCACCGTACTCAAAAACCGGCAGCTCCTCGTCATCCGTCCGTCCCATCACCGCCTCCAATCTTTCTCCTCCGCTTGACATACGAATCTTCTCCGGCAGCATCCGGACCCTCCCGCCCTCGCAAATCGAGCTCCGTAGAGTCTCGCTGTACAAACACTTGAACCATCCTCCGCCGCCGGCAGTGCTGGAGACGCCCGATCGGCGGCGGAATTCCGGCGATTGGCGCAGGAGGTCGAGCCGGCGAGTGAATCCATTGCCGAAATAGGCCTCGCAGGAGCGGGGAGGAACATTAGGGTTCTGGGACCAGGGAAGGTAGGAGTCCAGTATGGGCCAGGGCTTGGCGCGGGAGACTGCCGGCGCTGAGAATCGCGGATAGTTTTCCGCCAAAGAGTGGCGGTTCTCCGTCGGATAATGGCGGGCTTCCGGTCGGGGCTTGCGATGGAAGTAGTCTGGGTGAGAGGAGAAGTAGAGGTAGAGAGAGATCGAATTGAGGGCGAAGAGAGCGAGAAGTATTTTGAGGAGAGAAGCTTTCCTTTTGTTCATGCTCTCTCTCTTCTCCTCTCTTTTCTCTTTCTCTGTCTACTCTAACGAGGAGCTGCGCCGTGAAGTCTCTGTAACTAGAAGGTGGAAGGTCTTACTTTCTTTCAACAGGGAAGGAGGTTGCTTTTCACGTATTCAGATGAATTCGACCAATAGCTTAGTGACGCGTTGACAGTCCACGCTGTTTTCATCCTTGCTTCGTTGATTTTACTTCGAAGAAATATTATTGACGTTTTATTATTTTTGCTACATAATGAAATGATTAATTTGTTTTGTAATATTTTTATTTCAAAAAAATTAAGAAATAAAAACTTATCATTAATAATTTAGTATATTAAAAATGATTTTTTTGTATAATTTATTAGGAAAAATCTGAAAACTTTTAGTATAGTAAAAGTGTTTTTTATTTGAAAATATAAAATGAAATTTTCAAATGAAAATTCAGTTGAATTTCTTTATTAAATGAATTTATTAGAAAATTTTAAAAAGTTTGATTTTTTTATCTTAATAAAATAATTTTAAAAAATGTGATCATAAAATTACATTTTAAAAGTTATTAGTGTATAAAATATTTGATAAAATCCAACTGAATTTTCATTTAAAATTTTCATTTTATATTTTCAAATAAAAAACACTTTTACTATACTAAAAGTTTTCAAAATTTTGCTGTGCTTGGATGACGAGCTCCACCCGTACCGGTCTCGTTCGCCGAAAAGACATCTCTGGTAAAGGTGTCATTTTTTTTTTTTTTTTTGGAGAAACGCACGAAGGATAGCATAAAACGACGATTTGCGACGGAATTGCAAGTCGTCGCCATCGAGGACGGACCACGAAAATTGCACGTCGTCGCTGCTCAGAGAGTCGCCGTTGATTTTCTGCAAAAAGCTCATTCTTTTTCGAGGAGACGCACAAGGGGTTTCACCGCTCCATAGCTTGGCATCACCGCTGCCCTCACCCAGAGAGGGACAAAGAGAAGGAGGGCCAAACAACATGCAGGTCAGTCTCTTTCCCATCTAGAAAATTCTATTGGAGTTCAATCTCGTTGGCGTCGGCTCGCCGGCACCTAGGGTGGTTGGGAAGGTGGCCGTCGGGGGGGGGGGAATGTCGTCGAGGCTAGTTCCGAGGTGCAGTTGTATGCGCAAGTCGTGAATAAAAAAATGGAGGTACTTGCATTCAAAATTCATATGAGATTGTCAGTTAATATCAATGGTGAATTGAGATTTATTTTCTCAGAAGCGGAAATCGTTAAGGTTAAGAAAAAGTTTCGTTTTGCATTAGTGATGAAATTTTTAAGGAATCGGTCATCTATTGATAAAATTTGGTTATCGATTTTGAAAACATATGGCTTAACGAAAATTCCAACTATCAGTGTTATAGATGATTACCATGTGCTAATTCACATGAAAAGCAAATGTGATTTTTTGCATGGTTGGGTAAGGGAAGGTAGAACTATGGAAGGCAGTTCATTCCGACTGTTCAAATGGACAAAAGATTTTGATGTCAAAAAAGAATCTTCATTGGTTCCTCAATGGATTTTTTTACCGGAATTACCAATGAATCTTTACCGAATAGATTTTCTACAAATTATAACGACTCGTTTTGGTCGTTACCTTGGAACCGATAATGCAACAATCAACCATACGAGAGCCTCGGGGGCACGTATTTGCACGGAAGTCGACCTAATGATGGAGTTGGTAAAGAAGTTTCCTCTTATTTATCTCCGAAACAATGTATTTGGCAAGAGGCCATATATGAAAAGATGATTTTTTTTTTTTTTTTATTGCTCTAAATGTTGCCGACAAGGAAATACCTCGATTGTTTGTAGGGTGGGAGAGAAGTGAAGGGATGATGGAAAATATAAAGAAAAAAAGATTTGGAAACCAAAGACTAATGATGGTGTAATTGTTATTACCCATTAATCCATTTCATTTATTATCTTTCTTAATTATTTTAATAATTTTAATTTTCGGGTCATTACATTCTCCCCTCTTTAAGAATTTTTGTCATTGAAATTCATTATCTAATTATTCATTTTCATAATTTTACGATTTACTATACCTCACCATTCAGTAAACACATCACCAAATACACTTTTGCATCATTTATAATTAAATAAAACCATTTTATCTTAAACATGAATTCATACCTGCCCACTTGACTTTATCTGCCTCATCCAGGATCAAGAATGGAGCAAAATGCGACAATTCCATGAATTTAGCTGCATACTCCGCAATCGTCATATTCCCAACAATACAATTATATAATTTAAATCTAATATACATCCAAGTTCTCCATATAAGGACCAGATGCACAGCTCAGAAACGAAATCATCTAAGGTTTATCGTGGCTTTTCTGAGGCCATCAACTGCTTCAGAAAAATCATAGGAAATTGTCGACTTATTTCTGCCTCTAAACTACAAAACAAAATCCTATACTTCCTTACACCAAACCTACTTCTCAACACCTAACCTAACATATCCATCTAACATCTTTATCCTAATTGTTTCATATACTCTAGTATAAATCATCTCCTAAGTTCTCAAAATCCCAAAATTTTTGCTCTGATACCAAAATGTAACGCCCCAACCCTTAAACCCGGGTCCGGTGCATTATACTTGATAAAATCTTAATAAACCATATATCAATATATACGCAACGGAAAACATAAACATAATTTCCATAAATATAATACCAGAGTTTATTATTTCTATTTATAATCCAATTAATCATTCATCCACCTATATTCACAAATCTACATACCTCCAAACAAAAAACTCAATCCACAAACCAGTATTCACAATCATTCCTTCTTCAATAGACTTAAAACATAAAAACATAAACTTAAACTTTATACAACCCGATAGTATTATCATAATATACCCTTTCTCTTTATAATCTTAAAAAATGCTATAAACCCTCGAGCTCTCTAAGCCAAACCACGAGGATGTCATGAAAAAGAAATATTCATATTCGAGTGAGACATGTCTCAGTAAGGGAAAAAATAATACATTAAAATAGCATGTGGCTAACATAAGGTTTATAAATATTATTTTAATAACATTTGCAAAACGTTATCATGAACACTGAAATCATACTCTGGGCCTAACCAAATACATGCAAAATATTTAACCCACGAGATTAACAAGGATAGGGGTGATTACCCGCCCATACAAGTAGTACCCCTCTGCTCTGATACTTTTGGCAACCCGAAGGTCACTACTGAAGCAAATCAGAACACTCACCTTACTCAATAAGCCCTCTAGTGTGAGCTTGATTTCGTACTCACACATTTTAAACAAAAGTGTACGAGTGAAGGCCCCAAGGATAGGGAAATCTACCCTCTTATACAAGTAGGTTTTCTTTGCCCTAGTGCGTTATGCAGTTACTACTACATCTGATGCAACTAGCGCACTCGCCTTTCTCAGCAAGCTCTCGGGCAAAGAGTTTGCCCCGCCCTAGCAACAAGTTCTATTAGCGTAAATACTTCTAATATCATATTACATCATTCTTTTTGTCATTATTCAACCATTCACATTTGTTCATATTCATAACTTTAATATTTTATTTCACTTTAAATGACTCTTTCCCATTTACATCATTCACATTTCATATTTCATTTCAATGTCATTTCATTTCATTCATTCATACTACAGCTGCTCTTTAGATGTCATCAGTTAGTCCACATAGAAATGAGTTAGAATCTACTAACATAGCTCCTTTTAGTTGTCATCAGTTAGTCCACATAGAAATGCGCTAAAATCTGCTAACACGGCTCTTTTCAATTGTCTTACATTTACATGGTTGCATTAACATATACAAGTAGCATAGTTCATATCATATTTCATTCTCAATGCATTACTTACTTAACCTGTATCTCATACATTTAACAAATGTTTGTACAGAACTTACATGTACTCTTGCCACATAATTTAGCAGTAAAATTCAAACATATTCCTGTAAAATAGGCCAATCAACTTTTAATGTTCATATATTGAAAATATACCTTTAATTTCTTACATAATTATCTTGAAAATATTATTCACTTTCATTGGTTCATTTTCACATATACATAGCTTAAGTAGCTCTAAGCTCAGAAAACATAATTTACATGATTGACATTTTATACCCACATGAAAACTCATATACATATATAACATAATCCATTTTTATTTAATTTATAAAAACTGATTTAATGTATAATTTTCCCTTACCTAACTTCTGAACTATGCCATAGGATCCTCGAACCAATACCCGCGACGTTCATTTGGACCCTGAATCAAAACCCTAGTTTAATCAGATATTCCCCAAATAACCCATTATTTCAACAGTTTATCAACTTATAAATCTTAAATAAGCATTTCAAACCCCCAAAACTAAGAAACCCAGCCCTTACCTCAACTTGGGACTATTCCTGAATAGCCTAGTTTAAGAAACTGATCCTCTAGATATGTAGAGAATCTTCCCTATAACACCGTAACGGCTTCCATTTAGCGATTCAGGCTGAATCCGGGCCAGATTTGAAGAGAGAAGGGAAAGAGAACGACTTTCTAGAGAGAGAAACGAAGAAAATTTGTTTTTCTTCACAATGAAGCTTCCTCATCCCTTTTATACACGTTATTGCCACGTGGATTCGTCGACGAACCAATGAAGAGACTTCGTCGACAAGAAAATGCATTCATCGATGAAATTCAGAGTTTGAAATTACTCTCTCAGGATTTCTTCATCGACGAAGGACTAGACTTCATCAACAATCTCTAGAAGAACACTCGTCGACGAAAACAAAACATTCATCAATGAGGCCTACAATTCCTCCCTTAAAAATATTTCCTTTTCCTTAGTACCCATTAATCCATTTCATTTATTATCTTTCCTAATTATTTTAATAGTTTTAATTTCTAGGTCATTACAGTAATGGAAACCAATACCGATGTGGATAAGGAGACAAAAAACGTGGAGCAAGAAGCAGGGCCCAGTAATGTGTTGATGATGAAGATGACCATAGATAGGTGTCCTATATTAACGGAAATTCTTGTGACTCAAGAAAAAGGGAAACTTGCAAGGTAAAACTCTAATGTACCTCAAGGAGGCTTGGAAAATAAGGTAAATGAAGGTTCAACAAAGAGTGATGAAGAGGAGTGTGAGGAAGACTGGCGTGATGATGGTGCTCGAGTTCCATATGGTGAAACTATGTCTCAAGAGAAAGTGGATCATGTGGATAGTATTAAACTGACTGAAGGTGGGAACCAAGGTTTACATCAGGGAGAATTGGCTCTGGGTTATTTGTCAGAGAGGGATGAAGGTGAAATTTCAGCATTAAAGGGCAAAGAAAAAATGTATGAGTCTGATACAGGGCAGAGATGGACTCTTGAAAACACTAGAACCATAAAGGAAAAATCTGTGAGGAAATATCATAGGGTTCATATCCGACCACATAAATTAAATTTATGATTGATACAATTTTTTTTTGGAATATTAGAGGGTTGCGTAGGTCTAGAGGTAGGTTAAAGAAGCTCATTAATAAGTTTAATGTTGGTTTGTTTGCTATTTTAGAATCTTTCATGGCTGAGGAGATCCTGGTAATGCTGGGTAGTTTTCTGAACTGTCACCATTTTATATCGAATGAAAATTAGGGCAGTAAATTGTGGTTAATTTGGAAGGATATGAATGCATTTGAGGTAATTTCAATCACGACTCAGATGATTTCCAGGTGGTTTTTCAAGGAAGGCCAAAGGATGTTGGTGAGTTTTGTTTATGCCAAATGTTCTTATGTTGAAAGAAGAGAATTATGGCGGCAACTGGAGGAGTGCCAAATTTCGGATTTTCCTTGGTTGGTTCTGGGTGATTTTAATGTTATTCGAACTAGTGCCGAAAGAAATGGTAGAAATCCAAGACCACTCTTACCTATGACGGATTTTAATGAATGTTTACATCATTGTGGTCTTTTTGATTTATCAAACACAGGCCCTTGTATGTCATGGTACAATGACCATGAAGGGGTGGCTCGTAGCTGGGCTAAGCTTGATCGAGTTCTCATTAATAATGCTTTTTCCAACCTTTATGGTTCGACTCAATTCAAATATCTAAGTCAGAAATCCTTAGATCATAATCCCATGGTGGTTTATACCAATATGTTAGTCTCTTTGTATGACCCTACTCCATTTCGGTTCCTTAATATGTGGAACTCGCATTATTTATTTTTGTCGTGTGTTAAAGATGCCTGGATCAAGATTGACTCGACATTGGGTTTATTGAAACTTGCTATTCATCTTAAGAGAACTAAAGTTACTTTACGTGCATGGAATAAAAATGTCTTTGGGAGAGTGGGAGAAAACCTACAAGCTCTCGAGGAAAGGATGAAATCTCTAGAAAATCAGTTGCAATTAGGTTTTTCTAAGGAGGTCGAAGTTGATTACTTGACTACTAAGTTGGAGGTTCAGGTGTGGGAGAATAGGGAAGCATCTCGCCTAGGACAAATTTTGAAAAAAAAAAATGGTTAGTTAAGGGGAATCAAAACTCTAAATTCTTCCATTTAGTTATCAATCAGAGGTGGAATAAGGGTCGTATAGATCATATGGTTCTGAACGACGGGAGAATATTGGATGGTGCGGAAGTAATACATAATGAAGCCGCTGTTTTTTGTTTTTAAAGAATTTTCTCTAAGAGTCTTTAGTGGTTGAACCTTGTGATCTCTCCGAGTTAATTCAAAGGCAACTTTCAGATGCTAATAATAATTTTCTCTGCGCCGACCCGACGAAAGAAGAAGTTAAAAGAGCAGTGTTCTCTATTCGCAAAGAAAGCAGTCTAGGACTAGATGGATTTGGCTCTGAATTTTATATATCTTGCTAGGACATTGTGAAAAAAGATGTCTTAGATGCGGCAAAGAATTTTTTTCAGGGCACTCCTCTTTCCAGGTTCTTTTCCTCTTTGTTTATTGTTTTAATTTTGAAGGTGGACAATCCTTCTAACTTTAATAAATTCCAACCTATTAGTTTGTGCTCGGTATCTTACAAAATTTTTTCCAAGATTATTATTTTTAAGCTAACTGAGATTGTTGATAAGTTGGTCTCACATAAGTAAGGTGCTTTTATTCCTGGGCGTAGTATTTTTGAGAATATTACGCTTGCACAGGAAATGGTTCATTCTTTGCACAAAAAAAATTGCTGGCGGCAATGTGATGGTAAAATTGGATTTGGCTAAGGCTTATGACAGAGTGAATTGAAATTTTCTTTTGGAGGTTCATAAGGTTTTTGGCTTTTCTGAGAGGTTTTGCAAGCTCATAAAAAATTGTGTGGAGTCCCCATGGTTTTTCGTTATGATGAACGAAACCTTTAAAGGGTTTTTTCAATCGACTAGAGGCTTGAGGTAAGGGGATCCACTTTCTCCTTATTTATTCATCATAATGGAGGAGGTTTTGACAAGGTTGCGTAAGAAAAACTATGAGACGGGTCGTATTAAACAATTTAATCATCGGATTAGGGTCCTTTTTGTTTCGCATTTGCTTTATACAAATGATATTTTTATTTTTGCAAATGGTGGGAAAATGTCTATTAAAAATTTGGTTTACACTTTGGAGATGCATGAGAAGTGGTTGGGTCAAAAAATCAGCAAGACAAAGTTTGCGTTATTCCTTTCGAAATACATTACTCCTGCTCGGAAATGTGGTTTATTGAGAATCACGGGTTTCACGGAAGGTAAATTGTAGTAACCGGGAAAAAAAAAAATTTTTTTTTAAATATATAATAATAAAATAATAAAATAAAATAAATTAATTAAATTAACAAGTAAAATGAATAGTATGATAAGGAATATATATATATATATATATATATATATATATATTGAAGCATGTATATATATATATGTGTGTGTGTGTGTGTGTGTGTGTGTATATATATATATATATAAGTAAGTTATTATGATATGTATTTAATATAAAGGTTAAAGGTATATATATATAGAAAGTGGAAAGCTTCTTCAAGAAGCTTACTTGGATTTTTTTTGGAAGTGCTCTCTCTCTCTCTCTCTCTCTCTCTCTCTCTCTCTCTCTCTCTCTCTCTCCTACGACTCTCTCTCTTTAATTCAGGGCTAGTTTTACGCCGGATCGACAAACCGAAACCACCACGACGCTCCTGGCGAAATTCTCTACAAGTCTGCCAGAACAGATCGTCAGGAAAACGAAGTTGGATTTCATCCTAAATCCAAGGTAAGATTTTATATTCAATATTTGGATTTTTGACAGTTGAAGAAAGTAATATACGCGTAAAAATACTGAACTTTAATACTGAAAATTTTTAGTTCCAAGGTGTTGATTGGGAACGTTGGGAATCATCCCTAAGTTGAGGTAAGACTTTTTAAGTCGAATTTGACTTAATGGTAGTTATAGAAAATGTTGTACGTACAAAAATACTAAACTTTAATTCTGTGAGTTTTCATTTTCAGGGTGTTGAGTTGAGAACCTTGTGGGTACGGGGAAGATTTTCTTAGGGGCTTTTTAGGAATCAGGTAAGGGGATAAACTAAGCTAGTTTGTTTTGAGAAAATGCTTGTATATATATGTAGCATCTGGTTTTAGGAAAAATAAATATATTTATATATATGATTTATATTTGGAAAATACTGTTTAAATGATGATATGTTGAATACGTAGAAAATTTGTTTAGTGTGGCATGAGTATAAAAATGTTGTGAAATACTGTTTTTTTTTGGAATGGGGACGATATGGATTTCTATGATGGAAAACCGGCGCACGGGCCGAGATATTTTTATATGTATATGTGATTTGCCGGCGTATGGGCCGTGCTATGTGGATGAGATTTGCTGGCGTACGAGCCGTGCTATGTGATTTGCCAGCGTACGGGCTGTGCTATGTGATTTGCTGGCGTACGGGCCGTGCTATGTGATTTGCCAGCGTACGGGCTGTGCTATGTGATTTGCCGGCATATGGGCCGTGCTATGTGGTTTGCCAGCGTACGGGCTGTGCTATGTGATTTGCCGGCGTACGGGCCGAGCTATGATAAAATGTGTAATACCGGTGTACGGGCCGATGATTTTCATGATACACGTATATATGTGAAATGATATGATTGATGTGAAAATAAATGATATGAGATATTTATGTATCACGGTTTTAGTATATGTATATGATATCAGAACCTGGTTGGCTTGGTTTAGGCTAGCACTTGCACGGTACCGTTGCTATGTGTCCATGGTCCTCGTGATCATGATATCTGTGTTAACGCCGCTGTACGGAGTGGTGTGAGATTGGATGGTCGATGTGGTTATTTTCAAGAAGTATGCTGTTATCGCCCCTGGTGTACGGACCAGTCTGGGTAGACCCATCGGACCTACAGACTACTGTTTGACTTGGCAGTGGCCGGCCAACCATTGTCAGGTCCCGCCTTCGAGCCACACAACCCAGTCATGTGGGGGTAATACATGACAACAGCCAGCTAACCTACCAGGATTGTTTTTATGTTATTATTATTATGATATGAGATGAGAAATGTTTATGAAAATGCAGTATGTTCTGCCATGTTTTGATATGTATATGTTTTCACAGATTTGATAAACAGTATTGAATATATTATGTATGGTATATGTAGAACACAGAATACTCATGTTGCCACGCACTAGTATTAGTTTATTTCCCTTACTGAGAGGTGTCTCACCCCTAAATCTTATACATTTTTCAGGAGCCCCTGATAGGAGAGCGGGAAAAGCCCCGCTGATCTAGATCAGTTGTTTGCCCTCTTTGGAAGGGTAAGTTTTTGGTAGGGACAGTTACGTTTTGTGGGGATTGTCGCTAGATTTCATTTTTGAGATGTATATACTGTGAGATAGAAATTGTAGTGACTTTGGTATGTGTTATGCACATTATGATGAGATGTATATGATTTTATACTTTCTGCTGCGTAGGCTTCTGCTGTATGTTTTGTTATATCCCTGGTGCCCACGGGCCCGGATGGATTGTGACCTGCTGAGTTGGAATGTATGATGTGATGATAATTTATTTATATAAAAAAAAATATATGTGAAAAAGGAGCAAGTCGTTACAGTTGGTATCAGAGCTTAGGTTGCTAGGTTCTGTAGACTTTAGAGTGCAGCAGGAACAATACCAGAGTTTAAGAAATGATTTGAGGTTTTGTTCTATAGTCTAGAGGCAGGACTTCCGTGGTAGTTTCTGTGTTTTTCCTGAGGTGACGATTTCAGGAAAACCATAGTAAGCTATTGTCGGGTTGTGTTCCTAGAATGTAGGACTGGGGATTAACAATGAGTTAGAAATGTTGAGATGAGTGATGAGGATAGGTGGGTAAATTATGAGAATAGGATTACTGAATTGCAACTGCTATTTTCCAAGATGGATCTAGAAGGAAATAGTGCCCATGCGAGTGGCAGTGATGGAGCAGGACCATCAGGTGCAGCTAGGACCGACTCTGATGCGGTATTACGTAGCATGGCTCAGCAAGTTATGGCTGAGATTGCTAAGAGCTCGAGGGAGTAGAGTGGTCCATCTACAGGCCATGGGTGCACTATAGAGAAATTTACAAAGATGAATCCTCCAGCGTTCTCAAGTGCAGTTGACCCTGTAGCTGCTGAGAACTGGATGCAGGAGATTGAGAAAATCTTGGCTATGCTGTAATGTACTGAGGAACAGAAGGTCCTCTTTGCCACCTATAAATTGGCAGGAGAGGCTGAGAGGTGGTGGACTGCTGTGAGACTATTAGAGTAGCAGAGGGTGACTCCAATAGCTATGGCATGGGACCGGTTTAAAGATCTATTCTTTGACAGATATTTTCCAGCTACTGTGAGGGAGGCTAAGGTAGAAAAGTTCCTGAGTCTGAAGCAGGGACAGCTATCCATCCAGCAATATGCAGCACGTTTTATCGAGCTCTCTTGATTCGCCCCATACATTATTCCTGATGAGGTGAAGAAGGCGAGGCAGTTTGAGAGAGGCTTGAGGCGGAGTATATTTAGGCAGGTAGTGGTGCTGCAGATCCAGGACTTTGCTGAGTTGGTCGACAGGGCGGCCTTGGCAGAGATTGGTGAGCATCTTGATGCGGATGAGCCGTGACAGAGGAAGAGATCTGCATATACAAGCTACCAGCAGGGTCACAGGCCGGGTCAGTGGAGGAGAGGTAATCATGGTAAAGGGTGGAGACAGGAGACGGGAGGACGCCAGGTGCAGATAGGACAGGGTCCTTCAGTTTGTCAGACTTGTGGTAGGAGGCACTGGCGAGAGTATCGAGTTGGTGGTGTAGTATGCTACCGCTGCGGTAGATCGGGACATATAGTGCGAGATTGTCTTACCCCGCCAGATGCAGCTCCGGTGTGCTATCGCTGCGGTAGATCAAGGCACATGGTACGAGACTGCCCTACTCCACTAGATGTAGTTCCAGCTCCTAGACCATACCGGGGAGGTTATCAGGCACCACGGGGGGGGCCAGTAGAGGAATACGGCTCCAGTTAGGGTGTTTACTCTGACGCCGGGTGAGGCTAAGGCGTCAGGTGATGTGGTGACAGGTATGGTCATTATGCTTTCTTTTAAAGTTATTGCATTATTTGATTCAGAAGCTACACACTCGTTTGTGTCCTTGGGGTGTATTAAATTATGTCAGGCTGAAACACAATCATTAGATGTTGAACTGGTATCTACACCGACTGGGTCGGTAATGAGGTGTGGTAGGGTACTCCGCGACTGCCCAATAGAGATTCAGGGGAAAACATTGTCTGCTGATTTGATAGTGTTAGACATGCATGGATTTGACGTTATATTTGGCATGGATTGGCTAGCAGTTAATTTTGCCAACATAGATTGTCATGCACAAGAGGTGATATTTAGACCCCCAGGGGAAGCAGAATTCAAGTTTGTAGGGTCGCATGTACAATCCCCGCCTCAACTAGTTTCAGCTATTCAGGCCAGGAGACTACTGCTGAGTGGTTGTCAGGGGTTTGTAGCGGTTGTGAAAGAGATGTCAGAGAATGAGTCGAAACTTGCTAGCACGCTTGTAGTTAAGGAGTTTGTGGATGTTTTTCCAGATGAGTTACCAGGCTTGCCACCCGACCATGAGGTGGATTTCTCTATTGATCTACCTCCCGGTACAGCGCCGATTTCTAAAGTACCTTATCGAATGGCGCCAGTGGAGTTAGCAGAATTGAAGAATCAGTTGCAAGATTTGCTAGATAAGGGCTTCATACGGCCCGGTGTATCTCTGTGGGGAGCTCCAGTTTTATTTGTGAAAAAGAAATATGGGACTGTGAGGATGTGTATAGACTATAGGGAGATAAATAAAGTGACAATCAAGAATAGGTATCCTCTACCCTGTATCGATGATTTGTTTGACCAGCTCCAGGGTACACTGGTGTATTCGAAGATTGACCTCATATCTGGCTACCATCAGGTGAAGGTGAAAGCAGAAGACGTCTCAAAGACGGCCTTCAGGACTAGGTATAGGCATTACGAGTTTCTAGTGATGCCGTTTGGTTTGACGAATGCTCCTGCGGTATTTATGGACTTGATGAATAGAGTCTTCCACCAATACCTAGACCAGTTTATTGTTGTTTTTATTGATGATGTACTGGTCTATTCTAGGAACTATGAGGAGCATGAGACACACTTGAGGCAGGTTTTGCAGACACTTCGGGAAAAGAAGTTGTACGCTAAGTTCAGTAAATGTGAATTTTGGCTGGAGAAGGTTGTGTTCTTGGGGCATGTTGTATCTGGAGACGGTATTTCTATGGATCCTATCAAGATTAAGGCTGTAGTGAATTGGGCTAGATCGAGAAATGTCCACGAGATCAGGAGTTTCTTGGAGCTAGCAGGCTATTACCGTCGTTTTGTTGAGAGATTCTCAGCTTTGTCAGGGCCCTTGACACGACTGACGAGGAAGAATGTTAGATTTGAGTGGGATGATAGCTGTGAGCAAAGTTTTCATAAGCTGAAGCAGAGACTAGTCACAGCACCAGTGTTGATCATTCCGTCTGGGGGTGAGGTGTATACCATTTACAGTGATGCGTCCTTGAAAGGACTTGACTGTGTATTGATGCAACATGGCAGGGTAGTGGCGCATGCATCCAGGCAGTTGAAAGAATATGAGAAGAACTACCCTACCCATGATCTTGAGTTGGCTGCAGTGGTACACGCACTGAAGATTTGGAGGCATTACCTATACGGTGAGCAGTGTGAGATCTTCTCTGACCATAAAAGTTTGAAGTATTTCTTTACGCAGAAAGAACTGAATATGAGGCAGATAAGGTGGTTGGAGCTGATTAAGGATTTTGATTGTACCATCAGTTATCACCTAGGAAAAGCAAACGTGGTAGCTGATGCGTTGAGCAGGAAATCTAGGGAGCCAGTGTTGGCGGCTATGGGGATCCAGCATCCGATCATAATGGATCTGGAGAGACTCGGCATAGAGTTGGTGGAGAGTGATCTCCTGGTATGTATTGCCAGCCTAGTGGTACAGCCTACCCTGCAGAAGAGAATTAAAGTTGCCCAGAAGGAAGATCCAGAGCTAGTGCAGGTGATAAACAAAGAACAGAGTGGGCAGGGGGAGGAGTTCAGTATCGCAGATAACGGAGCTTTGCGGTTCTGTTCCAGATTATGTGTTCCTGCCGATACTGAGATCAGGAAGACTATTCTAGAGGAGGCTCACAGATCTTTGTATACAGTTCATCCCGGTAGTACGAAGATGTACAGAGATCTACGAGAGTCATACTGGTGGAGTGGTATGAAGAGAGAGATTGCTGAGTATGTAGCACAGTGTTTGACGTGCCAGCAGGTAAAGGCTGAGCACCAGAGACCGGCAGGGCAGTTGCAGCCGTTATTCATCCCAGAGTGGAAGTGGGATCACATATCGATGGACTTCGTGTCAGGACTGCCGACGACGTTACATGGTCATAATGCCATCTGGGTGATTGTTGATCGATTGACGAAGACCGCCCACTTTATTCCCATCAAGATCAGCTACTCCCTCAGCCGTTTAGCGGAGATTTACATTCAGGAGATAATACGTTCTCATGGGGTGCCTGTATCTATTGTATCGGATCGAGACCCACGATTCACATCACAATTTTGGAGGAGTTTGCAGGAGGCTCTAGGGTCTCAGTTATCATTTAGTACGGCATTCCATCCTCAGTCAGACGGGCAGACTGAGAGGACGATACAGATATTAGAGGACATGCTCAGAGCGTGTGTACTAGACTTTGGGGGTAGTTGGACTCAGTTCATGCCATTAGTAGAATTTGCGTATAATAATAGTTATCAGTCTAGCATTGGCATGGCACCATTTGAGGCTCTGTACGGTAGGAGATGTCGTTCTCCTTTGTTCTGGGATGAAGTGGATGAGCGACGAGTAGTGGGGCCAGAGCTGGTTCAGCAGGCATGTGATAAAGTTCTTCTTATCAGGGACAGAATCAGTGCAGCTCAGAGTCGAAAGAAGAGTTATGCTGACCATCGCCGCAGGAATTTAGAGTTTGACGTAGGTGATCACGTATTTTTGAAGATAGCTCTGATGAAAGGGGTTATGCGATTTGGGAGGAAGGGTAAACTTAGTCCTAGGTTTATCGGTCCATTTGAGATTCTAGATAAAGTGGGACCGGTAGCCTACAGGCTAGCTTTGCCACCTGTATTGTCCAGGATTCACAATGTATTTCATGTTGCTATGTTGAGGAAATACATCCCAGACCCTTCTCATGTCATCAATTATGATGAGTTGGAGCTTAGTGATTCACTGAGATATGAGGAGGTACCAGTACAGATTTTGGATAGGAAAGTGCAAGAGCTACGTAACAGGACGATTCCTCAAGTAAAAGTCTTGTGGAGGAATCATGCAGTAGAAGAGACTTCTTGGGAGTCCGAGGAGCAGATGAAGCAGAGGTATCCACATTTATTTCAAGAAGTCTGAGTGAATAAATGTAAATAGTTAAGTAGTTTTCTGTTGCAGGTACATGTAATGGTTGAATAGTGTAGTGCTTTAGTTTTGGGAGAATGGTTTTCTTTTGTATATGTAATCTTCCAAGACTCGAAATGTAACCACGGTATTCCTCCGCCATAAGTGAGGGTAGGTAATAAAATGAGTAGACCCTTTTTCCTGATTAAAGGATGGCGAGTAACGAAAACAGTAAATTTCGAGGACGAAATTCTTTTAAGGGGGGAGGAATGTAGTAACCGGGAAAAAAAATAAAATTTTAAAAAAATATATAATAATAAAATAATAAAATAAAATAAATTAATTAAATTAACAAGTAAAATGAATAGTATGATAAGGAAAAAAAAATATATATATATATATTGAAGCATGTATATATATATATGTGTGTGTGCGTGTGTGTGTGTGTATATATATATATATATATATATATATATAAGTAAGTTATTATGATATGTATTTAATATAAAGGTTAAAGGTATATATATATATATAGAAAGTGGAAAGCTTCTTCAAGAAGCTTACTTGGATTTTTTTTGGAAGTGCTCTCTCTCTCTTTCTCTCTCTCTCTCTCTCTCTCTCTCTCTCCTACGACTCTCTCTCTTCGATTCCGGGCTAGTTTTACGCCGGATCGACAAACCGAAACCACCACGACGCTCTTGGCGAAGTTCTCTACAAGTCTGCCGGAACAGATCGTCAGGAAAACGAAGTTGGATTTCATCCTAAATCCAAGGTAAGGTTTTATATTCAATATTTGGATTTTTGACAGTTGAAGAAAGTAATATACGCGTAAAAATACTGAACTTTAATGCTGAAAATTTTTAGTTCCAAGGTGTTGATTGGGAACGTTGGGAATCATCCCTAAGTTGAGGTAAGACTTTTTAAGTCGAATTTGACTTAATGGTAGTTATAGAAAATGTTGTACGTACAAAAATACTAAACTTTAATTCTGTGAGTTTTCATTTTCAGGGTGTTGAGTTGAGAACCTTGTGGGTACGGGGAAAATTTTCTTAGGGGCTTTTTAGGAATTAGGTAAGGGGATAAATTAAGCTAGTTTGTTTTGAGAAAATGCATGTATATATATGTAGCATCTGGTTTTAGGAAAAATAAATATATTTATATATATAATTTATATTTGGAAAATACTGTTTAAATGATGATATGTTGAATACGTAGAAAATTTGTTTAGTGTGGCATGAGTATAAAAATGTTGTGAAATACTATTTTTTTTGGGAATGGGGACGATATGGATTTCTATGATGGAAAACCGGCGCACGGGCCGAGATATTTTTATATGTATATGTGATTTGCCGGCGTATGGGCCGTGCTATGTGGATGAGATTTGCTGGCGTACGAGCCGTGCTATGTGATTTGCCAGCGTACGGGCTGTGCTATGTGATTTGCTGGCGTACGGGCCGTGCTATGTGATTTGCCAGCGTACGGGCTGTGCTATGTGATTTGCCGGCATATGGGCCGTGCTATGTGGTTTGCCAGCGTACGGGCTGTGCTATGTGATTTGCCGGCGTACGGGCCGAGCTATGATAAAATGTGTAATACCGGTGTACGGGCCGATGATTTTCATGATACACGTATATATGTGAAATGATATGATTGATGTGAAAATAAATGATATGAGATATTTATGTATCACGGTTTTAGTATATGTATATGATATCAGAACCTGGTTGGCTTGGTTTAGGCTAGCACTTGCACGGTACCGTTGCTATGTGTCCATGGTCCTCGTGATCATGATATCTGTGTTAACGCCGCTGTACGGAGTGGTGTGAGATTGGATGGTCGATGTGGTTATTTTCAAGAAGTGTGCTGTTATCGCCCCTGGTGTACGGACCAGCCTGGGTAGACCCATCGGACCTACAGACTACTGTTTGACTTGACAGTGGCCGGCCAACCATTGTCAGGTCCCGCCTTCGGACCACACAACCCAGTCATGTGGGGGTAATACATGACAACAGCCAGCTAACCTACCAGGATTATTTTTATGTTATTATTATTATGATATGAGATGAGAAATGTTTATGAAAATGCAGTATGTTCTGCCATGTTTTGATATGTATATGTTTTCACAGATTTGATAAACAGTATTGAATATATTATGTATGGTATATGTAGAACACAGAATACTCATGTTGCCACGCACTAGTATTAGTTTATTTCCCTTACTGAGAGGTGTCTCACCCCTAAATCTTATACATTTTTCAGGAGCCCCTGATAGGAGAGCGGGAAAAGCCCCGCTGATCTAGATCAGTTGTTTGCCCTCTTTGGAAGGGTAAGTTTTTGGTAGGGACAGTTACGTTTTGTGGGGATTGTCGCTAGATTTCATTTTTGAGATGTATATACTGTGAGATAGAAATTGTAGTGACTTTGGTATGTGTTATGCACATTATGATGAGATGTATATGATTTTATACTTTCTGCTGCGTAGGCTTCTGCTGTATGTTTTGTTATATCCCTGGTGCCCACGGGCCCGGATGGATTGTGACCTGCTGAGTTGGAATGTATGATGTGATGATAATTTATTTATATAAAAAAAAATATATGTGAAAAAGGAGCAGGTCGTTACATAAATTCCCAGTTACATATTTGGGTGCGCCTTTGGTTTCTAGAAAATTGTCTTCCAGGATCTTGCATCCTCTTATGGAGAAGATTAGGAAGAAAATTGTAGGGTGAAAATTTAAGTTGTTCTCGCAAGGTGGAAGATTAATTTTATTACGACATGTATTGTCTAGCATGTCGTTACATTTGATGTCGATTATTAACGTTTCGTAGGTCACATTTTCTCACATCAACTCTCTTCTTGCTAATTTTTTTATAGGGAGAGGTGAAAGGTAAAAGGAAAATTCATTGGCACTCTTGGGAGAAAATTTGTAAATTTACCTCGGAAGGGGGTATGAGCTTGAGAGATCTTAAATAAGTTCAAAAATTTCTTCTCATGAAATTTGCCTTCAGAATGCTCATTTCTAACAATCTATGGTCAAGTTTTTTTAGGGTTAAATATTACAAAAATGGTCATTTATTAATAGGGAATTGGAGACCAAATGACTTTCAGTTATACAAATCAATGATGGCCACCGTTCCGGAACTTATGGATAATGTTAAAATTTTGGTGAGAGGTAAGAACCCTTCTTTTTGGTTGGATAGGTGGACATCAGGCCCGTTAGCTGTGTGCACTGAGGATATTTCAAACAAAATGCTGTGTATTAAGGATTGCTGGCTGAATAACAACTGGAGCTTTGATTTATTAATGGAATTGGTTGGGGCTGACAGAACAATGGAAATCTTACATAATGTGCCAGCTGGTAGAAATGGTCAGGATACATTCATTTGGAAGTCTGCCCCTGATGGCAAGTTCTCTACAAAAATGACATGGGAGGCAGTGAGGAACAAAAGTGATAATTTTGAGTGAAATGACTAGTTTTGGCATTCTTTATTGCCTAGAAGAATCTCAATGTGTTTATGGAAAGTTTGGTTTAGATGTTTGACAGAAGATGATAGAATTTAGGCCAAAAGAATATCGATGACTTCGACTTATGATTGTGTCATGCAAAAAAGCCAAGAAAACACTGATCACATTCTTTCTTTAGGCGAGGTGGCTTCAGAGGTTTGGCGTCGGGCTAGGGTGGTGTTGGGGATTCATTTCTAACTATTCATTCCCTAGAAAAATAGAATTGCAAACTAGTTCCACTATGCTCGAAAATCATCTATTAAAGGTGTTTTAATCTGTCTGATTCCGAGTTTGATTACGTGGTGCCTCTGGAATCGAAGATGTAAAGCGAGAATGGATGGAGTTTATTAAAGTGCAGATCAGACGTGGAGAAGATGTTCGATACTGGGTTAGTTCTTTAGCTGAGAGCTCTAATTCTTTTCGAAAATTGAAGATATCAGACATTATGATTTTGAAAGGGTTTCGAATTTAGCATTAAGGAGTTTGCGCCAGACCTGAAAAAATTATTTTGTGGGTTAAACCCCCTGCAAGGTGGATAAAACTTAATTGTGATGGGAGCTGTAGGGGCAATCCGGGTATTTCAGGAGGTGGAAGAATTATTCGGGACTGTCATAGTGAATTTTTTAAGCTATTTTGGCAATGATATGAACAATAGTGCGAAATTAAAGCAATTCTAGATGAAATTCGTTTATTCAAACAATTTCATTATTTTAATGTTATTATTGAAAGTGACTCGCGAATTGTTATTGATTGGCTTCGAAAAGGTAGATGTACCTTGTGGTATCTTTAAGATTTTTGGGAGGACCTCGTGGTGGAGTAAGAATGAGTGAACTTCATGGTGATTCATCAATATAGGGAAGACAATAGTGTGACTGATTTTCTTACTAGAGAAGGAGAAATGGGAAATAATGTCATCTACAAAGAACAACATATTTTACTACGTTTTTTGAAAGGTATCCTTTGAATGGATAGGTTGAGTCTTACTTCATTTTGTCATTAGTTCAACCTCTCGATTTTTGTTCGGTAGGTTTAGATTGTTTAATTTTTTGATTTTATTTTATTTTATTATTTTTATTTTTGATAGGTCTATTTAGATTTATTTCTTATTTAGCTTTGTTTGGATTTGTAATCCTATTTTGGTTGGTTGTTGGCGTTATTTTTGGGAGACCTTTAATTTTTTTATTTGTAATCTCCCAATGCTTGTCTTGTAACCACGGTATTCCTCCACCAAAAGTGAGGGCATATCAATAAATAAATGGAGGTGTCGCCTTCCTTATTTAAAAAAAAAAAAAAGATAATAAATTGACCTTTATTATTTATGCAAATTGGTGAATTGAAATGAGGTTGAGGTAAGGTGGTTTCATCTTTCAAGTATCTATTGTAAAATAATGACACGGCAAGGGTTCATTTTTTTTTTTTTTATCAATGATTTTGTTCAAAAAATAGAAAAGAAAGCAAAATAATAAGAGAACTCATTTTTCATTATACTTTTATACTAAATATTATTTTAAAAAATAAAAAATATTCTAAGATGATTAATTTTTTTAAATGTCAAGAATATATAAATTAAGCTTTTGTTCATTAATTTGATATATTTTTTATTTTCTTATTAACTTTTTGTGATAACCGAACATATTATGCTATTTTCAAATGGAGTCTAAAAGAATCTTCCTGCCCTCAAGTCTTAGGTTTAGAGGGATCAAATTTTGAAAAATACAACTATTGGGAGAAGGGTTAAAATAGGAAGAAGATGGTGATAATGCTATGGAAGAATTTTTTGAACTTATTTTGTTGAGAAATTCTTGAGAAAAGAAGAATTAGGCACAAAGATTAGAAAGGATGCTTTGGATGAATTTTCTCATATTTTAGTTTGTGATATATTCTTTAAAAAATGAATTACTTGGAAGAAGAATCTTCTCTTTTTTGAGAACATCAAGGATTTTATTGGACGAAAAAAAAAAAAAAAACAAGAAGTAAATTCAATTTCATTATATTCTCTCTTTACATCTAATATTCTCTTAAGAAAAAATAATTTTAATAATATAGAAAATTAAATTTTTATTCATTAATTTATTATACATATAATTTTCTTTATTTATTTCCTTTAATAACTAAATATAAAAAATTATATTTCTTTTTTCCCTGAACTTAAATAAGAGTAGGAAAAAAAATTTCTCAAATATTTGGACAACCATTTAAGGTGGAGAGAAAGAGAGTTTTATTTCTAAATTTTAAATTTTTTCTAACTTGCAAGGTTCATTCATGTTTATATTAGTTTAATCACATAAACTATAAGATAACTTATAATCTTATTTTATAAAATGGACAACACGAAAATCTATTTTTATAATATAGTCAAATTTTCTTCAATCGACTCTAAAGAGAAAAACAAGTTATTCACAAAAGATTGCACTCGATTACATTCAAGGAACAAAATTTACTAAAATTGATTAGATGTCACAATATTCAAATGCCTTTCCCAACTTCTTTTGGCATGCATTTTATTTTATTATTTAATTTGGCTTCTTGTTATTTAAATTCTAGGACAGCCTGTGACTCTATCTAACTAAATAAACACATTTTTTTAATTAAAAAAATATTAATTTTATATTAAAGTAAAACAAATTTTCCAAATGGGTACATTGACTTTGCACAACTTGACCTTTGCTAATGTTAAAATTGTTTTTTCTTCAACTCTCCTGTGAAGGGATTTTAAAGCTAAATCGAAAACTAAATAGACACACAAACATTGGAGGGACGAGTTCCCTCTATAATTTCTCGAACGTATAGTTCAAATCAATTATGATTTAAAAATAATAATTAACTGACCTCAAAACTAAATTGAATAACAAAATTAAAACAAAAAAAACACTAAAACAAACTCAAAGCTTTTGGATATAATTTTAGGGAAAAAAGCTAAATATGGTATCCTAAATATATTAGAGAAGTGGAATTCAGTATGAAGCTTTTCATCGCCCACAAGTATAGAAAATTTATAATTTATTCATGTTTTTTTTTTTTCCAAAAAAAAAATGAAGATGAGATGATAGCCACATTATTTGCTTATTGAGGTAATATTAAAAAGTTTCATATTTTGTGATTTTATTATTGTTATTTCTATTATTAAGGACTCGTGCAATACACGAAATATCATCAATTTTTATTGTTAGCTTTACTGTAATCCTTAGAGTGGGGTGAATTGATATTTTAAAATTTATCCCTTAGGTCAATCCACTAGTAACAGTATTACACAAAACTAAAGTCAATCTAATGCGTATAAAATAAATCAGTATATCTATTTAGTAGAGTATTTGAGAGTAGTATGGAAAATATAGGTTTTGGAATTTTTCAAAGGACTTCTCACTAATCAATTTACTAATTATTGGCTAATCCTTGCAAATGAACTTGTATATATAGGCATAGGCAAAATTATAAACGTTGGAGACATAGGGGTAATAATTAAAATTGTTTTAAAACCATTTAAGGAAAATAACCTCGTTTAACTGTCTTAACCGCGGTAAAAATATAAAACAACATGAGAGTTTCAGGTGGCTGAACCATGGTTTGGTCGCCCGAACAGAGACAATGAAAAAGTTAGTTTTTGAAGTTCGGTCGCCTGAGCATGAGTTCGGTTTGCTGAACCAAGGCGACTCCCACACTGTCCAAGATTCGGGTGCTCGGTCCTGAGTTCAGTCTATCGAATCCATGTGTTCGGTAGTCCAAGGTAATTTTGAACGTGAAGTTCGGGCTACCAAGTTGGTGGGAAAAGTTAAAAATAAGGTTTGGTCACCTGTGGACGGTACGTTCAAAATGATTTGGTCACCTGAAACCCAAGTCAACAAGTTGACTCGTCAAGGGTTTGGTTGTCCAAGGTGTTTTGAACAGGGTTCGGCCGCCCGAAGCCTCATAATTTTTACTTATAAGTCCATTTTCATTTCAATTAATTCTTATGATATTATAAGTGATTTTGAGGACATCTTATGTACTTGTGCATGGACCTAAAGTCTTTTTAAGGTTTTTTGAGCTTATTAGAACTTACATGCATGATATATAGAGATTATTATAGACATTTTTCCTATGTTACTATTACAGATCCAAATTAATATAGATTACAATAAAAAAGAATTCTTTTAGGTCTTTAGACTTAGAGTCTACATATGCCATCAAGTGATCTACTCATATGAACCTGCACATAAACTTGATAGACATTAAATACCTGAGTATTTGTTATTATCAAAACTGGGTATGACCTATAAGGTCAACATTTAATGTAAGGAATTATTGTAAAACTACTAATATTAGTTTTTAATCAATAATTTATTTATCTTTATGTATAGAAATATTTTTTCATCACTAAATTTAGACAAGTATATTAATTATTTATTATTAGGATTTAGTGCACACCAACTAATCTCCCAACATCTTGAATATTGAAGATAAAGAATGGCTTAACACCGTAGTAAAGGCCTGTTGATCATGAAATCACGAAATTAAAGCCTATTATCCGCATTTATTTCTAAGTTTGTGGCATACAATGTATGCCTTTTTCATTTTTTTTTTTGACATACTAATCTTGTGTAGTTAAGATTATTTAATTTTTTTATGCATTATATTCAACTTGTAGAGTAATACATAACTGGATCAAGTGGCATGTAAGCACGTAATGATTAACATAAAATTTAGAGTTATTTAATCATAATAAGGTTTGACAAATTTAATGGGTGGCTATATGAATTGAGCATTTAAATTGAGTTCAGATTTGATTATTAGTATTCCTCATGAAAAAATAAGTTAGTCTATTCTAACCGACTACATGGGTGGGTTAAATTGAATTTTATGACCCATACTTCTTAAAAAAAGAGGAATATCTCCTAAAGTTGTTTTTCAAGATATTATTTTTTAATATATAAAATTGAAATTATTTTGATAAAAAAAATTAACATTCTAAGATGATGGGCACAATACTCTATTAAAGGTTATCATTTACAACTTATTAATTAACTTATTAGATGAGTATATTTATCTTATTCAATCATTTATAAACATCTCAATTCAAACTTAACCTATTTATTGTCAATATTGTAGACTATGGTAAAAAATTTTCAACCAAACTCCACTAAAGACAATGCAACCGGACATATGAGAAGTTAAAGACAACGCAATCGTACATATAAGAAGTTAAAGTTATCCTTATATATAGAGAATTCACATTATCAAGGAAAAAATCGCATGAGTTCTTATGAAATGAAAAATTTTCGTTGAAAGAAGAATCAATTAAATGTTAGTGGAAGACATGAGACCATTCATGGATAAAGTCTAAAACACTTATAGTCAAACTCTACAATCATGTCAGCTGTATAAAGGAGAGAATGTCACGAGTAAAGCTATTTTAGGGCATTATATTTGCATGTAGCTACTTGTCTTGTGTACATGTGGTGGGTAATTGTCATGTAAATAATAGTATTGGTTTTATTTTTTGACACGAGTAATTTAATATTATTATAAATCCTAGAGAATACATGTAATGCTATCTCCTCCTCCCCCTCCCCCCCCCCCCCCCCCAAAAAAAAAAAAATTATCCCATTACTGTCACCTCCTAACACTTAGCTTAAAGGTTTTTAGTGTCCAAATTAGAATAACGTATAAAGCTCTTTAGAGAAGCTAATATGAGTATTCATTAATCATTGAAAAATTTGCTAACTTTTGTAAACATGTTAGCCTACTTGCCTTCCTTACTAACCACACGTAGCCAGTGAAGGTGCTAATATATATATATATTTTAAGAAAAAATTATCAAGTGATTCTCATTTGTTTTCATGTTTAGTTACTACTTTACTTATTTTGCATTGAATAGTTAGGAATGTGTTTTTTTGTAGTGAAATTGAAGTATACTTTTGGTAGACCAATTAAGAGTGGTACTAGTGATGTAGGACATTTCTAGGAATCCTAGTCCTACCAAAGACCTGTTGTGCTGAACTTGGAGACGCGTGAAACGCTGAGCTGGAGCCGCTGTTTGCAAGCTATGCCATTTATCTTCATTTATCTTGATGAATGTAACCTCCCATTTGTGATTTATTGTAATAAGTTATAATCAATTATCAGCCCTACAAATAGAGGAGCCGTGGAGAGTTGAAAGATGCACAGAGAGAAGAAACAAAGAAGAAAGAAGAGGAAGAAGAGAGTGTGAGGAGTGAGTTGTATTTCTTTTCATTTTGGCAATTTTTAGTGAATTGTGGTGTGCTCCGTGGACGTAGGTCGATCTTGACCGAACCACGTAAATTTTAGGTGTCCCAAATTTTTCTGATTGCTCACAGGGTCCTAACAAGACCCGCTCACAAATGTGCACACACCATGTACACTTTAAGATGATAATTTAATTAATCACAATGAACAATATGAACTATATGCGAAAAATACAAACAACAACAGCAACAACAAAACCAAGATGTGGAAATTTTAAAAAATTATAAGATTCACGTAGACTTGTCCTTAAGGACCTAATCAAATAGGATAAGATAATCACTTGAAAGATGGTAGATTCAAACCTTAGAATTAAGCCTAAACATGCAAATTATATATCATTAGAATAAGATACAATCAAGTATTCAAGTGTTGAAAATCTTCTTGGCTTTGAAGAGTTTGTCTACGGAGTTTGTTCAAAGACATGCAATGTATTTTTTTGAAAAGGCCACTAGAAGATGAATATTATATTGACTATCTAGGGTGTATTTGGAAATTATTGGCCTTACAAGGTTTAAAATCTTGTTATCTTATTTTGATGCTAACAAACTAGTCGAATTTAACGTATTTGTGTGAGTAATGTTATCTCAGGGCTCATATATATGAGAAAACAAGGTAAATGTACTCACAAAGATCAAATAAAGCTTAAAAGAGTCAAAACATGGATTTAAAGATGATATTTTAAAGTTTGAAGAAAATGAGGACATGTATGATCAGCCAAAGAAAAGTAAAAGTCAAAAGAGAAAAAGAAAAGGAAAGAGAAAGAGCTCAAAGAAAGAAAAAACATGAAGACTTAAGAACCTAGAATGTGAAAAGTTTTACAAGTCTTTATGTAAATACTTTAATGTTTAAATATCGTTTGAAATATTATGAAACTCTTAAGTTAACTTCTTGGACCTAAATACCTTTTAACATGGAAAATATTTTTATAAGATCAAAAATTATTTCAAAAAGGTTAGAATTATTTTTGGAATGAAAAGTACCAAAAAGAGAATTTCCTAATTGCTGTCATTTTTCATACATCCGCATTGAGGTGCAATTTGTTCTATAAAAAACTTCTTATTTTAAAAAGTGTTTAACATGAAAGTTGTAGGATTTTCTTTTATTCTTTTGACTTCTAACTTTTCTTTGGCTGATCATACATGTCCTCATTTTCTTCAAACTTTAAAATATCATCTTTAAATCCATGCTTTGACTCTTTTAAGTTTTATTTGACCCTTGTGAGCACTTTTACCTTGTTTTCTCATATATGAGCCCTGAGATAACATTACTCACACAAATACATTAAATTCGACTTGTTTGTTAGCATCAAAATAAGATAATAAGATTTTAAGCCTTGTAAGGCCAACAATTTCCCCCTTTTTGATGATAACAAATAAGGAGCAAAATTTTGAGTAAGCTTTAAAAAGGCTCCCCCTTTCAATAAGCATCATATTGACAAACTTAACAATATCATGATCAATTTCAAAAATTTTTTTACTATCATGCTTATATATCAAAATCACATTATTCAATATTAATATTAATCAACATCAAGTACTTCTCCTTCTTTAGATATATCATTTCAATAAGCTTCCAATTTTTAATATCATGCTCAATTTTTGCTGCCTAAAATTTCTCCCCCTTTTGACATCGATCAAAAAGAGTAAGACTTTAAATACTAAGGCTATGAGCAACAATAAAAAAATATAGTTCTTTAAAACTTCAACATGCATAATAATTCATGATACCAATTATTTATTCCATGATTCTAATTTAATAATTAGGGAAGAAATAAAATATAAGCAATAAGTCATAATACTCCCCCTGAATTTAATACATTCAGATTTGATATCAATTATGCTTTTAAGTTTATTATCCATGCTTCGTATATTGATTATGTTCTCATGAGCACACTCATCAAATACCAATATCATGTTATCATCAATATCATAACATGCTCATGAGTTCAGTTATGCTTATCATTCTTAAATACCAATTTGTGATACCAATTGAGCCTTTTAAATTGTGATACCAATTAAAATTTTTAAAATGTGATACCAAAAATACTTTATAGATACCAAAGCTAATATCACATCATGCACAGTTCATGGATATCAAAAATATCTTTCATAACTCATGGATACCAATATAAAGAGCAGTAAGTATATCCATGTGATTCATCAATAGCATGCATGATAAAGGATTAATCTTATATCAAAATTCATGCTTTTGCTCAATAATCTCATGCTCAAATTTTCAACATAGTGAGCCATAAAATTTCAATATAAGTCAAATCAAGTCAAGTCATACACTTGTAGCATATAGCATATTATATAGGAATGTAAGCATGTAGCATATAAGCTTTCATTCTCAAATATCTTTTTCTTAATCAAAGCACTTATGTAATACACTCAATTTGATATTTCTTAATATTTTTCTTAAGTTAAGCCTTGTAAAAAATCATGCCATGATTTTGGCAAACAATGTCATTTTGAATTTGTTATAACAAGCTCTTAAACTCATCTTTAAGTTTTTCTATTTCAATTAGTTCGTTTGTTGATCATGAATTAAGTTACTTTCTCAATTTTTTAAAGGGGAATGACTTAATCCATGAAGTTTTTCGTTTATAAACTAGTCTTTCATCTTGGTACCCATACTTTCTTAGGTTCGGTTGGTTTAATAAGAGATGTTTCCTTAATTCTCCATACTTGTTTAGTTTTCACACCCTTTCTCTTGAATGGACATTCAAACTTTATATGGACTTTTTCTTACATTGATAGCATATGGTGTTAGTGTAGGCATTAGAGGATGTGCTAGCATAATCTTTGGATTCTTTTGAAAAATAACCCATATAAAGATTCTTTTTCCTCATATTTTCAATTCCATTAAAACCAATGTCTTCTTTATTTAGAGTCATCCTTTGTGAACCTATCATTTTGTCAAAGTTTGTTTTTCCTTTTGTAAAGTTATAAATGACCTTTTCTTTATCTTTAATCTGATTTTTGAGATCATTTATTTCAATGTCTTTCTTGTTATCATCCTTCTTTTGTGATTTCTCTAACTCTAGAGAAAATTTTATTATTTTATCCTCTAATTCAGAAATATATATATATATATATATATATATATATATATATATATATATATTTCTTATATTCTATAGAGGATAGGGAGCATAGGTCTTTTATCATTTGTTTCATTCTTGTTTTCTAATTATTTAATTTTTAAATCTTTTTATTTTTCAGCAAGGTTTTTGAATTCTAATTCCTTTGTCATAACTTCATTCTTACTTTCCATTTTCTTGATTCTTGAATTATTTTCTCTTTCAGCAGTTTTAAGAGATTCTAATTCTTTCATTATACCTTCATTCTTATTTTTCAATAAAGTATTTTGTTTAGTTACTTTAATTAACATCTTATGCACCTTGAATAAGTCATTTTGAAGTTCTTCATAAGATGGTTTGTTTTCATCATTGGAATCATCACTAGAAGAATTATTTGAAGATTTAGATGATGAGCTTTCCTCATCATCTCAAGCCATAAAGCATGTATAAGCAACCTCTTGGTCACTTGATTCATTTTCCGAACTACTTGTACTCATCATGTCCCAAGTAATGGCTTTCATGGTCTTTTTCTTTTTCTTCTTAGACTCTTTCTTTAGTAGTAGTGGACATTTTGGTTTTATATGTCCAACTTTATTACAAGTGTAGCACGTAGGAGTTTTATTCTTTGATTTCTTGCTAATTTCTCCTTTTTCTTCATCTGATTCAGATTTGGATTTTTTTCTTTTGAATTTGTTTCTCTTTCTTAGTATCCTTACTAGTTTTTTAGATATGAAAGCTACTTCATCTTCATCCATTTCTTCTTCACTACTTGAGTTATCTTGTAAGGCTTTGAAGGCTATTAATTCTTGGGCTTTGGTTTTTTCCATTCTTTCATTCATTGTCATTTCATATGTAAGTAGAGAACCAATTAACTCATCTAAGGAAGTGTTTTTCAGATTTCTTCCTTCAGTTATGGCAGTGGCTTTTGGTTCCCATTTTGGTGGTAGCCCTCTAATAATTTTCCTAATCATCTCATAAGTAGTGTAGGTTTTTCCTAGTGCATTTAGGGGATTTATTATATGAGTGAACCTAGTAAACATATTAGTTATGGATTCATCCAAGTTCATCCTAAAAGTTTCGTATTCACTTGTAAGCATATCGATCCTATTATCCCTAACATCTGTAGTTCCTTCATATGTGACTTCTAGCTTGTCCCATATTTCCTTAGCTAATTTGTAAGTCATTATTCTATTAAATTCATTGGCATCTAAAGCCTAATGTAAAGCATTCTCTTTTTTTAGAAGGTATAGTTGTATCCACAAAAGATTGGCGGCCTAGTTGAAAATTGTCCCTCTCCAAAGGGAGCTACGCCTAATTGAAAAGTCTTAGAAGTCTTTATATATGTACTTTAATATTTAAATATCGTTTGAAACATTATTAAGCTCTTAAGTTAACTTATTGAACCTAAATACTTTTTAACATACTTGGAAAATATTTTTATAAGGTCAAAAATTGTTTCAAAAAGGTTATAATCATTTTTGGAATGAAAAATACCAAAAAGAGAATTTCCCAATTGCTGTCATTTTTCATACATCTGCATTGAGGTGCAATTTTCTCTATCAAAAACTCCTTATTTTAAAAAGTGTTCAACATGAAAGTTTTAGGATTTTCTCTTAGATTTCTTTTGAAATCAAGAACACCTAATTTGGAGTTGTAAAGAAAATCTTATAACCAAAATACTGAAGTTGGGTTGAAGCTGTTAGCCAACTGAACACTGTTCACAGTGGAACATCAGAAGACTGAACTAGACACTTCGGTTGTCTAACCCTTAACCTTGGTCGTCTAAAGAATATCTTCAGTTGACTGAAGATTAAGTTCAGTCATCTAAAGTTTTTGCTGAAATTTTTCCAAAGAGGCAGAACCACCCCAGACGACTGAACTCGAAAGTTCAGACGTCTAAACACTGTTAACAGACATATTTTTCAAAAATTTTATTTTTTAAATATTAGTTGCTTGGGTTCCAAACTTTCTAAAAACTTGGGAAATACTCCAAGTAAACTTGGGCAATAAGAAAACCCTTTTGAATGCCTATAAATACATGGTTTTACAAATCAAAACATACCATTAATTGAAAAATCTATTTTAGAAGCTGAAAGCACTCTTGTTCTTCCAAAGTTCTCTTGTTAACTCATTTTAAATCTCTTTTGCTGAGATATTATAAAGTACTAATCCTTCCTCCTTTGAATTCCTACTGCTAATCCTCATCTAAGAAAAATATTGGTGAATTCTACACTTGAGCTTCATTCTATTTCATATTGATATTTCTACATTGAAGTATATAGTGCTAAAATTATACTAACTTGCTCTTTGTGAGAGTATATTTGTATGCATATTATGTCTTGTTTCTTGTAGTTCTTTGACTTTCCAAGGATTGTTTGGATCGTTGGCTAAGCAAGGGGATATTGCTTAGAGAGGCGGGTTCTAGCCTAAAGGAGTGACCGAACGAGGGAACATCGTTTGGAGAAGGTGGGCTCTAGCCTTAACCAAGGAGTGTTGTAAAGGTTTGTTTCGACCATTAAAGGAACAGGTTTAGTGAATCCTTTGGTGGTTTGCCAAAGGCGAGGACATAGACTGGGTATAAGCCAAACCTCGTAAAAATCCCGGTTTCACTCTCTCTTTCCCTTTACTCTTTATTTTCAGTTCATATACAACTGCTTGGATGTTTTAAATATTTAAATCATACATACTACGTATATTTGTAAATCAAGTAAACTTAAAGTCTAATTTTGATTTGAGTTGCGTAAACCGAAAGGGAGTACGTTGGTTACACCATATCTTGCGAAAATCATGCGAGAGTACGTTACTTGATTAACATCCCAAAGATAAATAAACTGAGAGTTTATTTGAATTCTGAATATTGGGAAGAGTGTGGATATTATGTTGATTGAATGATATACTACATATCTTATTGAAGAATCAAATCCATCAATACAGGGCTTTATATCAGCAAATACAAATTTCATATATACAGGGCTTATATAAACAAACAAATCATATTAAGTTCTTATATTACCAAAGTGCTATATGTGTTAATTTTGGTTTGGTTGTTTACTTTCAAATTGTGATTGATTGGTTTGGTTGAATGATTACTTGAATGATTGATTACTTGGATGGTTGAATGATTGTATGATTAAAGATTGAATTAAGAAATAAGCTTTTGTTGAAAGTGTGAAAAATCAACAAGAAGTTAAGAATTCATTAAAAAGACTTAAAAGAAATTAAGAATTCTTAAAGGGAATTAAAAGAAAGTTTTAAAATCCAATTCACCCCCCATATTGGGACTACACCTTACTTTTCAGAAGTGTTTGAAATGAGTTTACTAAAATTATTCGAAATAATGAACACAATACGCTCCAACCTTGTTCGATATCTTGAATGATGATTCTCGGTGCTACTTGGGCTTTGATTGATCCGCTTGATTGTGGAGGCAATAATCTCACACAACATCTACTGGAATCGTAAGATGGAGAATGGAGAATGATAATTTCGTGGCCTCTCACCACTCAATCTCCAAAGGAGACGGGATGTGGTCTCTCACCACTCACTCACAAAGAGGGAACAAGCTTAAAGCTTAAGCACAAAGCAATAACTCTTGATTCAATTCAAAATACTTGATGTCTCTAATAACTTACATGTCCAGCTATGTATAGAGATGTTGGAACAACCCTCCAACCATAGGTAAATAAAATATAACAAAGCTTTGAATGGAAAATGATAAAGTGAAACCAAAAAGTCAAAAATGTAGGAATTTCAAAACAAATAGTCTCATTCTTCAACCTTCCAAATATTCAATACTTTGAATTAGCTCACGTACCATATACCAAATTAAATATATGGAAGTATTCTTTGTAACACGCTTTGAACCACTCTATTTGGAATTTTGTAGAGAAAACTATGACATATTTGGTGAAGGTGTACAACTGTTCATGTGATGCATAATTTCTGGACGAATGACTATAGTTATTAGGCTGCCAACTCGTGTACACTTTGAATTTCATGGGTTTCCCTATACCCAAAGAAAGGCATGGGAGTCTTCTTTCCACCCCAATTGAAATCGGGTATTTGGACCTTTGTAGATGAAGTTATGCATTTTTTTTTGTAAGGTGCGCAGTTGTCTTCCTCCCAGCAAATGTATCCACATGACCCCATCTCAGTGAATGTTATGTTTGGGGAGTGTTGATCCCCATCAACTAGTTATACTGCACAACTCTTCATAAGGTGTGAAGAGTTCAACCTGTGACATTATACTACAAATCTTTACTATATTGGCCACTAACTACCCACAAGCTAAGCTTGGGGCCATGCCACAAAGCAGTTCTCATCCATCAAAACCTTAAATTCTAAAAAAAATTTAATTCATAATTATATATTTGAGTTAATATTTTCTCCAATCATTCAAAATTCAGACATTCCATTTATTATTTAAGACACAACATGGTTAGACATTCTAATCAAATAATTTCTCCACTAAAGCACTATGCTTAATGTTTTCAAGTGTTAAAACTAGGATAATGAATAAAACTCCTTATAGGAGTGTGAGTGATCAATAATTATTAAAAAACTCACTGACTTTTGTAAACATGTTAGCCTACTTATCTACCTTATTAAACACACGTTGCCTATGAAAGTGTTAATTACGAATTGTTTTATTTTTTCAGATTATCATGTGAGTCTTATTTGTTTTCATGTTTACTACCTACTTCTATTTACTTTACATTCAATAATTATAAATGTGTAGTTGTGGTGAAATTGCATTATACTTTTGGCGGACTCGTTAAGGAGGCTATAACTAGTACTGCATGATCTTTCATAAGGTATGAAGAGTTTGGCCTCTAACATATATGATTCTTGTGTTAGGACCCTGTGAGCATCCAGAAGAAAGTGACACCAAGAATTTTACGTGGTTCGGTCAAGAACGACCTACGTCCACGGAGCACACACCAACTATTCAATAACTCACTAGAAAATGTTACAATTCTCTCTCTCTCTCTCTTCCTCCCTTCTTCTTCTTAGCTCTCTTTGTACTCTCTGTGCTCTCTCTGCACTGCTGTGCTATTCTGAGCTATATACAATTACAATATCTTCCACAGCCTCTTTATATAGGCTTGGATTTTAAATGATAATCAATACAATTTAATCACAAATTGGAAGTTTAAAACTGAGATTAATGGAGAATGAATTTCACGCGTTTTTTGACTCAGCAACAACGCGTCTCCAGCTGTGTTTTTGGCTCCATCTCTAACAATCTCCCACTTGGAGACAGAGACACCTTCTCAACTAGTATCATGAATAAATGATGTGCTCATAATATGTCTTTAGGCATGAAGACCAACTGAAGTTGAACACAACTTCAGCTTCTCTGTAGTCGCCACCTTTCTGTCTGCTCGATTTCTACGGACTAATCTGATGACTGTCATCTTCACAACTGGTGTAAAAAAGCCAATGTAGTCAATCCCTTTCTTCTGCTCAAAGTCTTTGACTACCAACTGAGGCTTGTACCTTCTGGAGTCGTCATGCTCCTCTTCGATTTTGTACACCCACTTGTTGTGAAGGCCTTTGGGCAACTTCCACATTCTGTTGGAGGTAAGGGACTTCCTCTCGTCCTTCATCACAAGCTCCCACTTGCTCATATCTGCCACCTGACATGCTTCATTGTAGCATTCGTGCACTCCTCCATCTGTAGGAAGTAAGTAATCAATATACCTTCTGTCTAGTATATGGGACCGAGTAGATCTCCTAAGCTTCACAGCTGGAGTAGGAGATGGTGATGCGATGATCTGCTCCACTGGTTCCTCCACCTGAGGATTCTCGGTATTCTGCTGATGTGTCCCAACACATTCATGGGTGTTTATCTGGAAACTAACCCTCTTCTATTTCCTAACTATACAATCCTCACACATGTCAACCTGCACTGACTGTAGACCACTAAATTTTTTTTTTGAGTGCTTCACCCTGAGTCCCTTCTCGCTCACGTTGGTGCCAGATGTTGCTGTCGCCATTTCCTGCAGCAACTAAAATAGACATGGAGGCATTGGAGGTTAGAAAAAGTGTTCCGCTTTTCTTACCTCGTACAATTGTTAGTACACCCTTTGAGACTTTCCATTCATCACCAATGAAATTTTGTCGTGTATCCCTCATCTGCCAGCTGACCAACTGAGATCAAATTCTTTCTCAGGTCTGGAATATACCTGACATCCTTTAGTTTCCACACTGACCCGTTTATACTAATCTTCACAACTCCCTTGCCGGTTACGTCGCAAGGTTGATTGGTGCCAAGGTACACCTTACCAAAATTACCTTGTGCGTACTCCTCTAGGCAATCTCTGCAGCATGTGGCATGAAATGAGGCTCCAGAGTCTATGACCCAAGACTCCTGCTTGCTCTTCGAAGAGCAGATCAACATCTCATCATTCTCAGAAGCAATATTTGCGTCTGTCTTTGCCCTCGTCTCGAATTATTTCTTCTGACTCTTGCACTAGTTCCTGTAATGACCAGTCTTTCCACAGTTCCAGCACTCAATAGCTTTAATGCTCTGAGAACCTGTATCCTGAGTACCTCTGGGATTTCTCGGCCTAGATCTGCCGCAGTTGTTTGATCGTCCATGCCTATTTCCTCTGCCTCGATTCTCCATGTTCAAAGCTGAACTCGAATTAGAGCTATGGTTCGGCTGCATTCTTATTTCCTACGTCAAAATCATGCTGACGACCTCATCGTATACAAGCTTCAATTTTTCTGCGGAGCTACTGATGGTAGTGACGACACCATTCCAATTTTCAGGTAACTGACTGAGAATCAGTAGAGCCCGAATCTCATTATCAAACGTTATCCCGACTGAGGTGAGTTGATCAGACAACTCATTGAAGTTATTCAGATGCCTGTTGAAACTCTCACCTGCAAACATATTCATCGTAAATAGTCTTTTCATGAGATGTACCTTATTTGCTGCTGAAAGCTGCTCGTATATATTTGAAAGCGCATCCATCAGAGACTTAGTGGATGTTATATGCTTGATATTGAACGCCACAGATTTCGACAACGTCATTCTGATGGCTCCGAGGGCTTTTCGATCAAGCAACTCCCACTCGTCCTCGTTCATGAATGTTGGCTTACCCTTCAACGGTAAGTGCAATTCCTTCCCAAACAAATAGTCTTCTATCTGCATCTTCTAGAAATCGAAATTGTTTCCGTTGAACATCTCGATTTTTGAGCTCTTTTCATTCGATATCTCAATTTGCTAATCTAGAGATGGAATTAGTTCAAATGGATAGCACGGATGGATGCAGAACGATCGAAAACCCTAGAAATGGTTCGAGTCGCTCAAAAAACGGACCCAAAATGACCCCGAAAAGCTCAGTCAAAGTTTTTCAATCAAACTTGGTCAAACTGATGACGTGGCGCTGACGTGGCATCTGCTGACGTGGCAGTGGGGTCCACCTTCTGACGTGTTAGTGGGACCCACTTGATGATGTGGCAGCGCCTACTGACGTGGCGCCTCTGCCACGTGGCACTCTTGCTGGCGCGTGCACATTATGCGCGCTGACGTGGAGCTGAGGTCAGACCCGGGTCAGGAACTGGATCTCAAGTTCACCCGAATCTGAGTCACCTGTAGGGTCGGGTCGAGTCGAGGTGAAACGGGCGAAGAAGATGCGTGCGGTGCGTGCAGCACGTGAGGAGATGTTCGCCGACACGTGAAGAGGCATCTTACTCCGGCAAGGTGCATGGTGGCGCGTGCGGGCTTGTCTAAACTCCGTTCGAGCTCCAGCGGGCACCCTTCTCTTCGTCTCGGCGAGAAGAATACGATGGTGGCCTCAAAACACACTTTCGATCTACTGGACAGAGCTCTGAATTTCGGGATCACTTCCGATCTGGATTTTCTGCTCCAACTGGGCTTTAATACCACTTGTTAGGACCCTGTGAGCATCCAGAAGAAAGTGACACCAAGAATTTTACGTGGTTCGGTCAAGAACGACCTACGTCTATGGAGTACACACCAACTATTCAATAACTTGCCGGAAAAATGTTACAATTCTCTCTCTCTCTCTCTTCCTCCCTTCTTCCTCTCAGCTCTCTCTGCACTCTCTGTGCTCTCTCTGCACTGCTGTGCTATTCTGAGCTATATACAATTACAATATCTTCCACAACCTCTTTATATAGGCTTGGATTTTAAATGATAATCAATACAATTTAATCACAAATTGGAAGTTTAAAACTGAGATTAATGGAGAATAAATTTCACGCGTTTTCTAACTTAGCAACAACGCGTCTCCAGCTGTGTTTCTGGCTCCATCTCTAACATCTTAACTATATTTGCCACTAACTATCCACAAGCTATGGTTGAGGGAAGTGTCACCAAGAAGTTCTCATTCATCAAAAGATTAAATTTTAAATAATTTTAAATTCATTATTATCTATTTGACTCAATATTTCCTCCAATCATCCAAAATTCAAACATTCCATTTATTATTTAAGACATGACATGGTTAGACATTCTAGTCAAATAATTTTCCCACTAAAGCACCTATGCTTGGAGTTGTAAATAATATGTATTTGCCAATTAATGTAAGAAATTTGTACTAGCTTAGGCATGTGCTTGTGTCAACCTTCTCCAAAATAATAAATATAATAATAAAACAAATAGACATACCCATAAGGAGGCTTCAAGCTCTGTTGGCTCTTCCCCTTGGGATGTAAAGGATGGCAACATGCCCTCCATGTGTTTCAGCCTATTCTCAAAGGATTAAAACTACTCATTGTTCCTTTAGAAGATCTCAAGCTTTATTAGCCTTTCTCTAGGGAATTTATATGTGGAATGAATTTCTCAAGTTCCACAATTCTTTCCTTATGCTCAGATACGCCATGGGGGTTTCCTCTAATGTATTCTCTTGCGGCCTCAAGTTCTATTGGCACACCTTTCTCTTTTAACAATTTGGTCACAAACCGTTGGAGTTCAAAGAACTTTGTTTCCAAGGTTTCAAATTTTGCCATTCTTGCCTCAAGCGCTTCAACATGTTCTGTTTTTCTAGACTTTGAAGTTCTCATGTTACCACTCATGGTGCTCGCACATACTGTGCTCTAATACCAATTGTCACGGAGTCATAAAAAAGATTCAATTCAGGGTTGCACAACACTCATCGAGAGTTTTCCCCTAGCCGAGTTAGCTGATAGTTACACGTTCAAGCCTACATACACGAGCATTGGATAAGTCTCAATAACTACCCGTTATTTCAACTCTAGAGTTTCGTTTAGTGTATTTCGTTTTGATTTTGATTGTTTTTATGTTTTTATCTCCTTTGTTAGTTATATTTAGTTTTGTTTGTCTTAGTTTGGTTGGTTTGTTTTAATTTGTAACCACGATATTCCTCCGCCAAAAGTAAGGGATATTAATAAATAAATGGAGGTGCTGGCCTTTTTTAGTGAAAAAAAAAAAAATCACATACGCAAGAGACATTCATATATCAATAAGGTATATCCTTGTCCAAGATGACAAAACATAATGATGAAAAAGACTACTTTTTTTATTCAATTAAAGAGAACAACCATATAAGCATTGACACAAGTAATTTGATATCACTATAAATCCTAGAGAATACATGTAAAGCTATCTTCCCCCCCACCCCCCAAAATTTATCCCATTATATTGTCACCCCCTAGCATTCAACTTAATGTTTTTTAATGTTTGAGTTAGATCGAATAGCGTATAAAGTTCTTTAGAGGATAAATATTCATTAATCATTGAAAATTTCACCAACTCTTGTAAATGTGTTAGCCTATTTACTAACCACACGTTGCCTGTGAAGGAGTTAATAATTAATAGATATTTTTTTTTTAGAAAAATTTATCAAGTGATTCTTATTTTTTTTTTATTTTTTTTCCTGTTTACTTGCTACTTCTACTTATTTTGCATTGAATACTTAAGAATGCGTTTTTGTGGTAAAATTGAAGTATGCTTTTGGCAAACTAATTAAGAGTGGTACTAGTTATACTGCACAATTCTTCAAAAGGTGTGAAGAGCTCAACCTGTGACATTATAATACAAATCTTTACTATATTCGCCACTAACAACCCACAAGCTAAGCTTGGGGGTCATGCCACCAAGTCGTTCTATCCATCAAAACCTTAAATTCTAAATGATTTTTAGTTCACAACCATATATTTGAGTTAATATTTTCTCCAATCATTTAAGATTCAAACATTCCATTTGTTATTCAAGATACAACATGGTTAGACATTCTAATCAAATAATTTATCCACCAAAGCACCTATGATTAATGTTTTCTAATGTTGAAACTAGGATAATGAATAAAACTCCTTATAGGAGTGTGTGTTCATTAATTATTGAAAAACTGACTGACTTTTGTAAATGTATCAGCTTACTTGTCTACCTTACTAAGCACACGTTGCCTATGAAAGTATTAATGATAAATTGCTTTATTTTTTTAGTTTATCATGTGAGTCTCATTTGTTTTCATGTTTACTAACTACTTTTTTTTTTTTTTTACTAAAATAGGGCGGCACCTCCGTTTATTTATTAATAAACCCTCACTTTTGGCGAAAGAATACCGTGGTTACAAGTTAAAACTAGGACAAACAAAACTAAACATAACTAACAAAGGAGATAAAAACATAAAAACAACCAAAAACATAATGAAATACACCAAATGAAACTTTAGAGATAAACTAATGACAAACAGAAACAAGACCCCACCTATCCATCTGGAGGATACCTTTCAGATAACGTGGTAGAAGATGTTGTTCTTCGTAAATTACATTGTTTCCTATTTCTCCTTCTTTAGCAAGAAAATCAGTCACACTATTGCCTTCCTTATACTGATGCATTACCATGACATTCACTCCTTCTAACTCTGCCATGAGCTCCTCCCAAAATTCCCAAAGATATCACAAAGTACATCTACCTTTCCGAAGCCAATCAACTACAATTCGCGAGTCACTTTCAATAATCACATTAACATAATGCAAACATTTATACAAACGAATTCCTTCCCTGATTGCTTTTAATTCCGCACTATTATTCGTACCATTGCCAAAATAACTTAAAAAAGCCGCTTTTACCATGCCATGGCAATCCCGAATAATTCCTCCATCTCCTGAAGTACCCGGATTGCCCCTACAACTCTCATCACAATTAAGTTTTATCCACTCTACTGGAGGTTTAACCCATGAAATAATTTTTCCAGGCCTATCGCAAACTCCCTGATGCTTAATTTGAAACTCATTCAAAATCTTAATGTCCGACTTCTTCAATTTTTGAAAAGAAAAGGTACTCTCAACAATAAAACTAATCCAGAATAGAACACTTCTCCACATCTGATCTGTACTTTGATAAAATCTTTCCATTCTCGCTTTACATCTTTGATTTCAGAGGCACCACGTAATCAAACATGGAATCAGCCCGACTAAAATACCTTTAATAGACCATTTTTTTTGCATAGTGGAACCAATTTGCCATTTTATTTTTCCAAGGAAGAGATCGTTGGAAAGGAATCACCAAAGCCACACTAGCCTGACGCCAAACCTCTGAAGCCATCTCTCCTAAAGAAAGAATATGATCAATGTTTTCCTGACTTCTCTGAACGCAACAATCACAAGCCGAAGCCATCGATATTCCTTTGGTCTGAATTCTATCATCTATAGTCAAGCATCTAAACCAGACTATCCATAAATACATTGAGATTCTTCTGGGCAATAAAGAATGCCAAAACCAGTCATTCCACAAAAAAATTATCACTTTTACTCCTCACTGCCTCCCAAGCCTTTTTTGTAGAAAAATTACCGTCCGGGACAGGCTTCTAGACAAAAATATCCAAGCCCACTTTTACCCGTCGGTACCTATTGCAAAATTTCCCTTGTTTTATCAGCACCAACCAATTCTCGTACTAAATCAAAGTTCCAATTATTATTTAGCTAGAAATCCTTAATACACAGTTTCTTGTTCAAAATATCCTAAGTGCTCACAGATAACGGGCCTGATGATAGCCACCTGTCAAACCAAAAAGAAGACTTCCCAACTCTCACCAAAATTTTAACATTATCCATAACTTCTAGAATGGTGGCCATAATTGATTTCCAAAACCGAGAGTCATTTGGCCTCCCCTTCCTTATTAATAAATGATCATTTCTGTAATATTTAACTCTGAAAAAATCTGCCCAAAGATTGTTAGAAGTGAACAATCTAAAGGTAAATTTCATGAGAAGAGATTTCTAAACTTCCTTAAGATCTCTCAGGCCCAGACCCCCTTCCGAGGTAGGTTTACAAATTTTCCCCCAAGAGCGCCAATGAATCTTCCTTTTATCTTTCACCTCTCCCCATAAAAAAATTTGAAAAAAGAGAGTTAATGTGAGAATATGTGACCTGTGAAATCTTAATAACAGATATCAAATGAATAGGCATGTTAGACAACACATGTCTTAATAAAATCAATCTTCCACCTTGCGAGAGCAACTTAGATTTCCACCCTGCAATTTTCTTTCTAATCTTCTCCACAAAAGGCTCCAATGTCCTGGAAGACAATTTTTCAGACACCAAAGGCGCACCCAAATATGAAACAGGGAATTTACCTTCCATGAAACCTGTGATTCTCAATAAACCATGCTTCCTAGTGGGAGTGATGTATTTTGAGAGGAATAACGCTGACTTAGTCTTACTGATTTTTTGACCCGACCACTTCTCATACCTTTCCAGAGCGTAAACTAAATTTCTCATAGACCTCTTCCCACCATTCGCAAAAATAAGAATATCATCCGCATATAACAAATGTGAAACCAATGGGGTCTCAATCGGATGATTAAATTTACCAATCCGACCAGTCTCATAGTTTTTCCTAAGCAACCTTGTCAAAACCTCCTCCATTATGATGAATAAATAAGGAGATAGTGGATCCCCTTGCCGCAAGCCTCTCGTAGATTGAAAAAACCCCTTAAAGGTTCCATTCATCAAAATAGAAAATCATGGAGACTCCACACAATTTTTTATGAGTTTGCAAAACCTCTCAGAGAAACCAAAAGCCTTAAGTACCTCCAGAAGAAAATTCCAATTCACTCTATCGTAAGCCTTAGTCATATCTAGTTTTATCATCACATTGCTGCCAACTATTTTTTTATGCAAAGATTGAACCATTTCTTGAGCCGGTGTAATATTTTCAAAAATACTTTGCCCAGGAATAAAAACGCCTTGTTCATGCGAGACCAACTTATCAACAATCTTGGTTAGTCTAAAAACAAGAATCTTGGAAAAAAATTTATAAGCCACAGAGCATAAACTAATAGGTCTGAATTTATCAAAACTAGAAGGATTATCCACCTTCGGAATTAAAACAATAAATGAAGAGGAAAAAAACTTGAAAAGAGTAGTGCCCTGAAAAAAATCCATTGCAGCATCCAAGAAATCTTTTTTTACAATGTCCTAGCAGGATTTATAAAATTCAGATTCAAATCCATCCGGTCTCGAACTGCTTTCTTTGGGAATAGAGAACACCGCTCTTTTAACTTCTTCTTCTGTTGGATCAGCGCAGAGTAAATTATTATCAACATCTGAAATTTGCCTTTGAATTAACTCAAAGAGATCGGATGGTTCAACCGCTGAAGACTCCGAAAGAAAATTCTGGAAAAAAACAATTGCCTCATTATGAATTGCTTCCGCACCCTCCAATATCCTCCCATCGTTCAGAACCATACGGTCTATACGACTCTTATTCCATTTTTGATTGATAACTGAATGAAAGAATTTAGAGTTTTGATCCCCCTCAGTCAACCATTTTTTTTTATTTTCGCAATTTGTCCTAAGCGAGATGCTTCCCTCTTCTCCCACACCCGAATCTCCACCTTCGTAGTCTAGTAATCAGCTTCGACGTCCTCAAAAAAACCTGCTTGTAGTTGATTTTCTAGATATTCCATCCTTTCTTCAAGAGCTTTTAAATTTTCTTTCACTTTTCCAAAGATATTTTTATTCCATGCACGTAATGCAACTTTAGTTCTCTTAAGGGGAATAGCAAGTTTCAGAAGACCCAAGGCCGAGTCATTCCTGATCCAGACATCTTTAACATACGACAAAAACATATCATGCGAGCTAAACATATTTAAGAACCGAAATAGGGTAGGGTCATACCGGGAGAAAGACATATTTGTATACACTACCATAGGGCTATGATCTGATGATTTCCGACTCAGATATTTGAATTGAGTCGAACCATATAGGTTGGAAAAACCATTATTAATAAGAACATGATCAATCTTAGCCCAACTACGAGCCACCCCTTCATGGCCATTGCACCACGACATTCGTGAGCCTGTGTTTGATAAATCAAAGAGACCACAATGATGTAAGTAGTCATTAAACTCCATCATAGGTAACAGTGGTCTTGGATTTCCACCAATTCTTTCACTATCTGTTCGAATCACATTAAAATCACCCATGACCAACCAAGGAAAATCTGATTGGCGCTCCTCCAGTTGCCGCCATAACTCTCTTCTTTCAACATAAGAACATTTGGCATAGACAAAACTCACCAAAATTCTTTGTCCATCCTTAAAAAACCATCTAGAAATCTTCTGAGTCGTGATTGAAATCAACTCAAAGGTATCTATATCTTTCCAAAATAGCCACAATTTACCGCCCTGATTTTCATTAGATATAAAATGGTCCTAACCTTCAGTCAGTTTAGAACTATCCACGTGATCCACTTCCTCTTGAGATAGAGGTTCATCGTTTGAAACTCGAGGATCATCATCACATCTGACTTCTTCACACTCCTCTTCTTTCCTCTCTATTGAATCTTCATTCCCATTATTTTCTAATGCTCTCTGTGGTATATCAGAGTTTTGCCTTGCATGATCCCCATTTTCTTGAACTACAAGAGTTTCCGCTATTTCAGGGCCCCTATCATTAATCTGCTTCATCATATGCACATTACTAGGTCATGCTTCTTGCACCACCTTCTTTGCTCCTTTATCCACGTCGGAATTGGTTTCTATTACACCATTATTAGTCTTTGGTTTCCATATCTTTTTTTCTTTATATTTTTCCTCCTCCCTTTGCTTCTCTCCCACCATGCAAATAATCGAGGTATGTCCTTGCCTGCAACATTTAAAGTAGAAAAAACTCATCTTTTCATATTTGGCCTCTTGCCAAATACATTGTTTTGAAGATAAAACAAGAGGAAATCCCCTTACCGGCTCCATTGTTAGGTCAACTTCCACACAAATGCGTGCCCCCAATGCTGTTTACACACCGAGAGAAAGACGTATTTGTATAGACCACCATAGGGTTATGATTTGATGATTTTCGACTCAGATATTTGAATTGAGCCGAACCATATAGGTTGGAAAAACATTATTAATAAGAACATGATCAAACTTAGCCCAACTACGAGCCACCCCTTCATGGCCATTGGACCACGACATTCGTGAGCCTGTGTTTGATAAATCAAAGAGACCACAATGATGTAAGCAGTCATTAAACTCCATCATAGGTAATAGTGGTCTTGGATTTGCACCAATTCTTTCAGTATCCGTTCGAATCACATTAAAATCACCCATGACCAACCAAGGAAAATCTGATTGGCACTCCTCCAGTTGCCGCCATAACTCTCTTCTTTCAACATAAGAACATTTGGCATAGACAAAACTCACCAAAATTCTTTGTCCATCCTTAAAAAACCACCTAAAAATCTTCAGAGTCGTGATTGAAATCACCTCAAAGGCATCGATATCCTTCCAAAATAGCCACAATTTACCGCCCTGATTTTCATTAGATATAAAATGGTGGTAATTCAAAAAATTACCCAGCATTACCATCCGCTCCTCAGTCGCGAACGGTTCTGAAATAGTAAACAACGCAACATTAAACTTTTTAGTTAGCATCTTTAACCTGCCTCTAGACCTGCCCAACCCCTTAATATTCTAGAAAAGAATTATATTCGTCATAAATTTAATTTATGCAGTCAGATGAGAACCCTCTGAGATTTCCTCACCGAATTTTTTTACGGAAATCCATCCTTGCCTTGTATCAAACTCATACATTTTTTCTTTGCCCTTTAAAACTGATATTTCACTTTCCTCCCTCTTAGATGAATAACCCCGAGCCAATTCCTCCTGTTGCAAACCTTGGTCCTAACCTTCAGTCAGTTTAGAACTATCCACGTGATCCACTTCCTCTTGAGATAGAGGTTCATCATTTGAAATTCGAGGATCATCATTACATCTAACTTCTTCACACTCCCCTTCATTCCTCTCTATTGAATCTTCATTTCCATTATTTTCTAATGCTCTTTGCGGTATATCAGAGTTTTACCTTGCATGATCCCCGTTTTCTTGAACTACAGGAGTTTCCGCTATTTCAGGGCCCCTATCATTAATTTGTTTCATCATATGCACATTACTGGTCCCTGCTTCTTGTACCACCTTCTTTGCTCCTTTATCCACGTCGGAATTGGTTTCTATTACACCATCATTAGTCTTTGGTTTCCATATCTTTTTTTCTTTATATTTTTCCTCCTCCCTTCGCTTCTCTCCCACCCTGCAAACAATCGAGGTATGTCCTTGCCTACAACATTTAGAGTAGAAAAAAGTCATCTTTTCATATTTGGCCTCTTGCCAAATACATTGTTTCGAAGATAAAACAAGAGGAAATCCCTTTACCGGCTCCATTGTTAGGTCAACTTCCACGAAAAAATCTCTTACTATCTTCATCATTCTTTTGTAAAATCATCTTGTAAGAGAGCATTTGTTTAGGGCATATACTTCATATCTTTGATTTCATAAATTATTTACTCTCAATTGTTTATACATTTTTCAAATCATCTTTAAAGAGTAAATCCAAGCTCTCCTATATATTTCATTTGATAAATATCTTTGGGAGCTTACTTTGAGTAGCTTGTAAATCTTGCACATTTATTGCAAGTGTTCAAAAGCTTATTTATGCTATGTTGCAAAAACACCTTTTTGAGCTTAAATCCTAGATCTCCTGCACTTTATTATTAAATATATTTTGGAGATTTCATTTGAAGTTTTCTTTAGATCTTTGAAGAGCACATACTTCATATTTTATTTTTATCAAAGATTATATATATATTGATTTTGAGAAAAATCATTTGAAAGAATAAACCCTAGGCTCTCCTGCACTTTATTTAAAAAATTATTTTTGGGAGAAAATTATTTTTAGGGTTTAAATCTTTGAAGTGCTTTATTATATACACCTAACTCAAAGAGTGCTTAAGTAATTTTGAGAAAATCACATACTCAATTGAACTTATATTTCATATCATGTGTGAGTATGTTTGACCTTCATATTGTACACATCAGCTTGTATTAGAAGCATTTATTTGTACACATTTGATTATCTGTTGTGTTCCTGACGTATGATCGAAAGAGGGATACTAGCCCTGTGAATAGTCTCGAACTGGTTCAAACCCGGTTAAGAGAACTAGGTGCGCCATCTTGTAAGGTGTTTTATTCGGTGCCGCACAATCCGCAAGTGAGCAAATTTAGTGGAATTCTTGGACTTGCAAGTTAGAGGCGGGGACGTAGGCTAAATTGGCCGAACCCCGATAACATATCCTGTGTCGGCTCTCTCTTTCCCTATACTCTTTATATTTCCGTAATTTAATTTATGTACATGTATGTTTATATTTGAATCGTTATATAAATGTTGTGTATGTTTTAAATACTGTGAATGATTGGGAAATACTGAATCTGCTACATCTGTTTTATATATTTTCTCAGTATTATTCTGTTGGGGTATTGGTATGTGCTTAGACAAACCATAGGTTGGGAATTACTGATTATGGAATTGAAATCAACTTAGAAAATTTTTATTATTCAACTCACCCCCTCTCTTGGGAATACACTAATTTCAACAACTAGTATTGCACGATCATTCATAAGGATCTGATGCGATTCTTGACTATATCTACCACTAACTATCCACAAGCTATAAGGTTAGGGGAGTGTCACCGAGCAGTTTTCATTAATCAAAATCTTAAATTTTAAATAATTTTTAATTCATAATTATTTATTTGAGTCAATATTTCCTCCAATCATCCAAAATTCAAACATTCCATTTATTATTAAAGACTTGACATGTTTAGACATTCTAATCAAATAATTTTTCCACTAAAGCACCTATTTATGCATTTGCCAATTAATGTAAGAAATTTGTACTAGTTTAGGCATGTGCTTGTGTCAACCTTCTCAAAAATAATAATAATAATTAAAAAATAAATAGACATACTCATGAGAGGGAGAAAGAGATAGTTGCATTGACGATCAAAGCCCGCCAACCTGTAATACTCTTTCGTGACGAAAAATGATGGCTACTTTATAAATTTAAGAACGGCTTCACCTACTTTACACTAATTTAATAAATCAACTTACAATTCCACTCTATTAATCCTCCTCCCCTCAAACTCTCTCCAAATCATCAATGACTCACATATTATTTTCAAATCTTAAATTTAGATTTGTATAAACTTAAATGCTTAAATTGATTCTCTCCATTGTTGAATGGTGCTGTACATTCTAATATGCCATCACAGCAGCAACATCACTTTATTCACCTAAAAACCAAGATCAAGTGCAGCCTCTGATCTCCAATCCCTGGCCTTCTCAAATCCATTGGTGTAATTCTCAAAATCCTCAATTGTCTGATCAATCTCTTCTTGGGTGTTCATCACGAATGGCCCGAACTGAACCAGAGGCTCACCCAGAGGCTTCCCTCCCACCAGTATGAACCTGAGGGGCTTGGACGACTTGTTCCACACCTCCAACCCATCCCCGGATTGGCCGAGGAGGAGGAGGTGGTGGGCGGACACTGTCGGCGAAGTTCTCGAGCCGCCAAAGATGCCTTCCCCTTCCAAAATGTACACAAAGGCATTCCATGAAGCTGGAATGGGCTGCTGAAGGTGAGCGCCTGGCCTGAGAGTGAAGTCCAAGTACATGGTTGGAGTCCTCGTGTAGACTGGCGACTCGGTTCCCAATGCCTCCCCTGCTATTACCCTGACCTTCACACCATCTCTTGCAGCCTCTGCTATGTCCTTGCTCTGTATTTCTTGGTACCTTGGCTCAATCCTGTGGTTTAAAAAATGTAAATAAATAATGAAGATCAGCAAAGCCTTGATGTGCCTCTTGCATTCTCAAGACTTCTTTGAAAATGACCTTTATGCCACTTACAGAAAATGTAATGTATTTTGACTTGATTGTAATTATTCTGAAGAATTGGACCTTTTCTTTTTCAGTGGTTAAAACTTAAAAGCAGTTTGTATAGGCATTCAATGCGTGCCACGGCACATCATTGTGGGCTGAGATGATTGCTTGTTCTTTTAAAATGTTCTGAACCCAAATGAAATCGAAAGCATTTATCACCGAAATCAGTGATCCGTCTATACCCAGAAGAGGGGGTACTCAGGCTACTCACATTTTGTTTTTGGAGGAGAGGTTGATCCACAATTGTAAACCTTTTTGGATGCCCTGCGCTGCTGGCATTTCCGAGTGAACAATGCCTCTTCCTGCAGTCATCCACTGCAAGTCACCGGTGGCTATTGTCCCCTTGTGCCCCTCAAAGTCTTCATGTGTAACAGCTCCCTGGTGAATTAAGCAAACAATTTCCTTCAACCCAAGTTATATGTATGGTACCATTAGCCAAAAACAAAAGAGTATATCAGAAGACTTCTTCTTCCTCCTCCTCCTCCATTCTTCTTAAGTTAAAACCCAAGTCTTTGTTTAATTTATTAAGGTGTTAGAAGACTTTGGCACAGTAGCAGGTCTACCTGTAACATGTAGGTGACGGTTTCAAACCCTGTTAAGAGAAAAGCAAAAGAAACATCAGAATCAACACTGTTTCATTTCTCCAAAAACAGAGGCCATTTTTTTTTAAAAAAAAATTAAACAACTTAAAATTAAGAACAAAAGAAGAAGAATTAATCGGACCTCTATGTGGGTGATCAGGAAATCCAGCAGGAGCAGCAACTGCAACATTAAAAAGCAAAATTCAAATAAATAAGAATAAAAATAGACATAATAAGCGCACCATGATCGGATCATTAATTATAAAGCACTAAAGGACAGGGGAAAACAGGGAGTGCCAACTACCCACCTGAGAATTCGTCCAACACAAGGAACGGATCGAAGTATTTCAACTCAAACCTGAAGAAATCAAAATACCCATTTAGCCAGACGGCTCAAACCCCTCAATTTCAACTCATTCCAATGAAAAAAACCATTCTCTGTATTGATAAATTCTCACCTCCCTATGCTTCTTCTGACAACAGCCCCCACTCCTTCGCGCTGGGGCCGGGCGAGGAACTTCCTGGCCACCGAGCGAGGCTCCTTGACATTGAGGACGTCAATGGAAGTCTCCGTGTCAGGCATTTTCTCTGTTTCGATCTGCGCAGGTCGATTTCCAAAATCCGGGAACGAATTGAATACGTGCAGATGGTTAATGAGAAGAAAAGCGAAGGCCGCGTCGCGTACTTATACAAGGAAGAGGAAGAGAAGAAGAAGAAGAATGAGTTCGTTAATTTATGGATTGGAATTTAAGTAGGAGTTGGGAAAAGTCAAAATGGAAACTTTATGGCGGCCAAGAAGAAGAAGTTGCACATGGAGATGAGAGAGCAGGGGAGTTTCCTTGAGCTCTAGGCATTTGGTCATTCCTGTATTACGTCATCCTATCGTAGTGATGATGCACCCGCGCCAAACCCCTATGGATCCTGGCCGTTCCACTTGCATGCCTGCCACGTGTCACGCCATGGACCCTAGGACCTAACCCTATTTTAATCCCTGTTTTTTAATTCAATACAAAATGAAAGCATATCTTATTTTTATGTTTTGTCACAAATTTAAACCAAAAATACCATATTTCTCACCAAAAATACCATATTTCTCATATCATTTTCTTTCCGAAAGTTAAATTCCAAGATCTCCACTGCAAAATTCCCATAGGACAAATAAATGCTTTTGCAACTTTAATTCAAATTCTCAAATTTAATGAATCATTCAATTTTAATTATTGGTCACAAAATTTGGACAATGTTTGGGAGTAGTATGTATGGGCTTCCAATTGATTTTTACAAAATCATATAAAATTTTAAGATAATTTAACAGTGCATAATTACTGCGAAATTTATAATTTTGAATTTGAAACTTAAAATTGGTATCCCCAACTTTGCAAATGATTTTTCCACTGAAAAAAAAGGCACAATGCATGGACCATAAAAGGTCACCCCATTATAATGTCTAAAAAGTTGGATTCCCTCTTGATAGGTCAGCTTGAAATTTAGATGCATTATGCATATTCTGTCTTTTCTCTCATAAAACCTTTAATTAGTTACGCTTGACTATCTTTACCCTAAACTCAAGTTTCTCTTATTCTAGTGCTATCATTTTCCATTTACTTCCAAGTCATTTGTTATTTATGATCCCCATGAATAATAATAATAATAATAATAATAATAATAATAATAATATTAGGATAAAAAATATTAATCTTTACTAAGATTTGATAAAAGACAAAAACCTCTCCCAGAGGTTTCAAAATTTTCATTAGCCTCCTTTGAAATTTAAAAAATGTCCTAGATCTCTCTCTAAATTTACTAAAAAAGACATACGCCTCCCTTAAAAGACTTATTATTATTTTTTTACAACATATAAGAGCAGGCTTGCGTGGGTGTTTTTTTATTTATTTTTTTGACAAATATTAGGACAAGTTTATGAAATTCTTGAAACTTTAGAGGAGGTCCTTAAAAATTTTTGAAGTCTAAAAAGAGGTCTTTATTTGTTCACCAAATCTCAAGGAAGGTCAGTGTCTTTTAATATATCTCTTAGTTACTATTTTAGAAATTTTTTTAAAACTTATCGTAAGCTTACTAGATATGGATTTCACAAAAAAAAAAAAAAAAGTAAATGTATCTTATATTCCACACTCTTTTTCATATTTTTTCTAAAAATTCAAAACCAAAATTTTTCTCCATTTGAGAGCATGAAATTCAAATTTAAAATTGAATTTGTGTAAATGTAGATAAATTATATTGCAAAGTTATGTTAATTTTTTTTTTTTCTAAATCTATAAAAACTTAGATTCAACCCCAAAATTCATTTTTTAGACATGACGTTATTATGATTTCATATCTTAACTATTGAAATCTTTGATAAAACATATTTTACAAAAATATTTAATCACAGGAGGTTTGGTCATCATCATCCACATCTTCTTTATAGGACCATTATTATCACAAGGTTGAAAAGATTAATGCATGGTTGCATGCAGTGGGGGCAATTGGGGGTTTGGCAGTTCTTGATCATTAAAATCTTCCTTATAAGATATGCAAATGCATAAACAGACAAAGCTTAAATCAATTCATTCTTCTTCCCATTCAATTAAGGAAAATCAAAACCATTTTCAAAACCCTAAGGGTCCATGATGACCCCCACCCCTGTCCCTCTCCCTTCCTTCAATTCCTTCTCTAGCTAGTAGCTACTCTGCCTACTCTACTCATTCTTGTTCACTAGTTGTGATCACTTGACCCCCTCCATTGGACCCATCTCCATGCATCCCTCAAATTTGTCTCTTTCTCTAGGACCACTACCCTATGATTCCAAAATTATATAGCTAGTGTAGGTATTTTTAAATTTTTTTAAAAAAATAAAAATTCTATTAGTAAATTACCAAATATTAGGTACATAACATTTAAGCCCACAAAAACTTTTGAACTAACAAGATGTATCATTGACTAGACTTGACAAAGCGGATCAGTTCGAATAATCCGTGGCTAATTAGATGGTTTATCAGGTGAAAATATTACAATCCATATCTGATTCATTTAAGTTGCGGATTTATAGCGTTTCAAATTGGATAATCCGCCATTCTCATCCCTAATATAATTTTTTTATCATCCAATTAACAATTTATTTTATAACACAATAAGTGAAGTTGTTTTTAAAATTATAATTTGGTAACATATTAAACATTTAATGACTAATCACACAATTATAACTTTTTTATTTTATTTTTCAAAGCATAAATATAGAGACTTTTATTTTGATTAGAAAAAAACTGGGCGTTTGGGCTTGAGTTTAAATATGGACATAGGGTAGATCTAGAGACACATAAGTAGTGCAAAAGTTGAGAGTGTAGGACTAGGTCTTGACCAATAGAGTTTATGCTAATTGATTTGATGCTTAAGAAGCATGAGCAAATCAGATTATCAATGAATTTAAACATTAGATGTTAGCGGATAGGCGGATATCCATTGGATAAAATCTTAAATCCGCCAACCGACTCATTTAGAGATGGATAAAAAAAATTCAAACCATATTCGACTCACTAAAAGTGCGGATCGGTTATGAGTCAATTTAAGCGGGTTGAATTTGATTTGGATTAACGGATTTTTATCCATTTTATCAGGTCTACTATTGACTGTAAAATGCTTTTTGTTGTTAGACTGTATGTACTAATTCTTAATAATCAATTGGGCACGAGTATTATTTAGAAGATGATGCTACGAAAAAAAATATATTCAAAAATTTAAATCATGTGTGTTCCCGAAGGGATTTTAATTAGGGCAATTAATATTGACAAACTAATTTAAGCAAGTCATGATGGAGTTTTAATGTTTTAATGCCATTAATTAAGATTACATTTCATTATATTAAAATTAGTCATTATTTGATTGTTTAATCCTAAAAGCTCTTTTCCCCCATCTACTCAGAAATATTTTTTAAAATTTTATAAAAATGAAAATATTTAGGGCTCATTTAGTTGTGAAAAATTATTTTAATTTTCCATTTAATTTTTCACAGAAGCATAAAATAAAATCAACTAAATTTTTTAATTTTACAAAATTTGGATAAAATAATAAAAAAAATAAAAAAAAAAAATTACCACTTTTTGTTTGTGAATTTTTTTACTTTCTATATCAAAAATTCTAAATAATTATAAAAATGTCATCTTGTTTGTTAATTTTCTAAATTTATATAGAAATGTTTGAAAACACTTATTATGATGCATTTAATTTGTGTGGATTATATATTTAATTTCCTTTAAATCCATTCAAATCTCAAATACTATCTAGCATAAATTTTGAAATTTGGAAAAAAAATATTTTTTGTAATTATTTTAAAATATAAAAATAGAAATTATTTTATAGAACTAAACAAAGTCTTTATTTTCTATCTTTTCAATACATATTTAGAAAGGCAAAAAAATTATTTTAAATAATTATAACTATTTAAAAAAATAAAAAAAATAAAAAATATGTTTGACAACTAGCAGACTCTTAGTGTTCTAATTTTTCAGAAAATATTTTTATTATATTTTCTCTCTATATCAAATAATATTAAAACAAAAATTGTTATAATATGATTAAAATTTTTTTAAAAATAATTATATATAAAATATACTTTCTTTTACCAATTTTTATATATTTGATGATCAAATATGAAAAATTAATTTTTTCCATATTTTTAATTATATTCTTTTTATACTTGCTGAGTTTGAAATGAGACCTAAAAATTATTGAGGCGTAAATAGATAAAATGACTTCATGAATAATTTATTATCCGCATGATGGTTTGACCATATAATTAATGATGAAATCAGAGTCATCCAATTTAATTAAGTATGCTCAAACAATTAAAATTAACACTGGTTCGCATAAAAGACTAATGAATGAGAAGTTGACTTCAATTAAAAGGTGTGGGTACCTGTTTATATGCAATTTAAGAGTTTAATTGCTCAAATTAATTAATAATAATTAACAGAAGATGATATAATCTTGGCGTCATTAAGACATAAGCATGACGCCAGACTGCCGTTGGATCGGCATCATCATCATCATCATGATCATCCACGTCGGGCCGAAGTCAGATTTAGACACAAGTGAGATCTCTCTGTCGTAGGAAGCAACCTTGGCAACAATAACGTGTGGAAATTAACCTTTTCTGCTTTTTTTTTCTTTTTCATGTTAATAATTTCCTAGGTATGATGATTTAGAAATTACGGAAGATGATGCATATGCAGATAATAAGATGAGAATTAAAAGGAATTTCTACTTTATTTTAATTTGTTTATATATATATATATATATATATATTATTTTGAATCAAGTCGAGCAGGTACAGTACAAAACACGAACTCGACTCGATTCGAAAATATTAAACTTGAAACTCCACTCGAACTCACTCAATTTCATAATTATTAAAAGTGTACTCGGCTCGACCATGAGTTCATAAAACTTGTGCTCGATTCGATTATAAATCAATGTTTTATATATATATATATATATATATATATATATGTAGTGTATATATAATGTTAAATATGTTTATAAAATATATTATATAATATAAAAATAATAAAATTAAAAATTTTGATTAGGCTTGAAACTGGACTCATATTACTGAACTCGGATTTGATTCATTAAAACACTCGAGTATCTTATGAGTAAGCTTGACTCACTTACACCCCTCATTTGAAGTATAAATTTTGTAAATAAGAAAATATAAATTCTAATTCCACTGGATCTCTAGTTCTCATGTCAAAGAAGATTTGGGCGATGTCATGGGTTGGTCAGCATGATGAGGAATGGATGAGTTATATGATGTAGACTCTGGTGCCCTCTTACCACTCCAAAAGCTCATAGTGTGAAAATTTTCAAAAGAAAATGAATAAAAAGAAAGCTTAATTAATAACTAGCTGTGTAAGTGTTGGAGTACAAGGTTACAATGAGTTAAATGTAATTAACTTTTATTAGCTAATTTTTAAAAGTTGTTTATCTCGTAATATATATTTTAAAAATAATAGGATTTGAGTCTTGGAAATTACTATTTTCTTTTTGAGACAATTATTTGATATTTAAATGGAGAAGGATAGATGGCCAAACCCAATAGATTAATTTGGGTTAAACCGAATTAACCGTTCGAGTTCGTTCGGTTCAGTTCAATTAATATATAGGTTCGGTTCGGTTCGGTTCAGTTCGGTTCCATATTTGGATAATTTTGGATATTTGGTTTTCGGTTTGGGTATGAGGAATCTTTAATTCGATTAACCGAATTACCTGAATTACTAAGCAATTAATAATTAAATATAAGTTAGTAATATTAATATACGATATATGTTAAATCTTAAATGTTTAATTTTAAAATATCACTTTCATCAATAAACCCTTTTATTAATTAAGCTGGAATTTGTAAACTAGAAACAAAATTTGCAATCATATTTTATTTTTATAGTTAATTTTAAATTTATTATGTCAAATTCGATTAACCGAATTACCCGAAAATTTGGTTCAGTCAGGTACGGCTTGGTTATAACAACTAATTCGGCTAGTTCGGTTAGAGATTATTGTTAACTGAAAAATTCTGTTAATTTGATTAATTAACCAAATTTGGCCGAACCGACCGCTTTTGCACACCCCTATATATATATGTGTGTGTGTGAATATAGGATGTCCATTTGAAAAAAAAAATAAAAAATCAATGACCTTGGTAAGGAATTTTAAAAAATTAAGTAATTGAAAGTGTCTTTTAGGGGCAATTGGTATCATGATTGAAAATTAAAAAAATAAAAACTAGAAACGGAAACCAAAAATCAGAAATAAAAACTAATACTAGAAACCAGTAACCTGTTTGGTTGATATTTATTATTTTTTTATGAAATTTGTGTATATTTTTATTTTAATTATATTTAAATTCATATGATTATTTTATTTTATTTTATTTTAATTTTATTTTAAAGTATATGAAATGAATGATTTAATTTAGAAAAAATATTTTTAGATATTAAAATTTCTAACATTAGGTTGCCAAAACAACTAAAAGTCATAAAATTTGGTTTTTAGTTTTTTACAAATAGCTTAAAACTAACAATATAAATAGAAAACTGACAACATAAATAAATTTCTTTTTATAATCTACTTTTTTATTGTGCAGAAATAGATCCAAAGAATAAAAAATTGCAATAGTACCAAACAACCCCTTAGTCGATCACTAGAGTATGATGGTGGCAACGTTTCAAACATAGTTATTTTATATAGGAATAGTATGTTGACTTTTTGAGTTCAATATCTGTTTTGATGCTGACAAAACACAGTGAACTTATGTATGTATTTAGCATGTGAACAAATCCATATTTGAAATCACACATAAGGGACAGGAAAATGAAAGCCAAAACAGATCTTAAAGCTTATTTCGTGTGGCATATTCCATGGATAACAGATAAGCAAAAGAAGAAAGAAAAAGACAGTTAATTTTTATTGTAATTGCATTTGATTTTCTGGTCTGTAATATTATGGTCTGTAATAACTGCATCTCATGCATGATAGGTTCATACTCAAAGGTCATAATCTGACCATAGGGAAAATCAAAAGATCATAGAAAGACTTTGGTCGACCGACCTTGTATTTTTAGACTTAATTAAAAAGCTTCAATCGATTTAGACTTAAATGTCATATGTTTGTTCACACAGGGTTAAAATAGCATAAGAAACCAAACATGACATAAAAGCCATTTTTGTGATGTTTCGAGCGATCGAACCTTGGCAATATAAAATGCCTTAGAGGTCAACAGATTGACCAAGCCTCAGCCGACCAAATGGTTTTTGAACTAACTCTCCTCAATCAACCGAACCTACCATACTCACTATGGTCAATCATATACATCTCATTACACCATACATCACAAAAACAGATTTACTACAACTACTGTATTTATATATACACACAGTATACAACCCAAAAGATAACTAGGGTCATCCTACAAAATACATCTGACCTTATCAAAACACTTACCCTTCTAGAAGGGCAAAGTAACAGTACTAGATCAGCGGGGCTTTACCCACTCTCCTATTAGGGGCTCCTGAAATGTTTATAAAATTCAGGGTGAGACACCTCTCAGTAAAAGAAATAAACTAATACTAGTGTGTGGCAACATGAGCATTTCTGTGATATACATATAATTATAAACATAACCAATAAAACTGTATATACCTCATTTCTGGGAAAACATGTATAATCAACATGGTAGAAAATAATGGTTTCCATAGCATAATTCATCTCATATAAATAATAATAAGAAAACAATCCTGGTAGGTTAACTGGTTGTTGTCATGTATTACCCCCACATGACTGGATTGTGTAGCCCGAAGGCGGGACCTGACAATGGTTGGCCGACCACTACCAAGCCAAAAGTACAGTCCGTAAATCTGATAGGTCTGCCAAACCTGGTCTGTACACCAGGGGCGCTCACACACTTCTTAAAAACTGCATCAACCATTCAATCTCACATCACTTCGTACAGCAGCGTTAACACAAATATCATGATCATGATGACCATAGACACATAGCAACGGTATCGTGCAAGTGCTAGCCTACACCAAGTCAACCAGGTTCTTATATCATATAACATATACTGAAACTATGATACATGGATACTTCATATCATTAATTATCAAATCAATCATATCATTTTGCATATATACGTATATCATGAAAATCATCGGCCCGTACGCTGGTATTTCACATTTTACCATAACTCGGCCCGTACGCCGAAAAATCATACACATAGCTTAGCCCGTACACTGGCAAATCATATCCTTAGCTCGACCCGTATACCGACAAATCACATACATAGCTCAACCCGTACACCGGCAAATATATCAAAATCTTGGCCCGTACACCGGTTTTCCATTATAAAAATCTGTACCATTAACACATTCCAGGAAAATAGTTTTTCATTATAATTTCTACTCATGCCACACTAAACAGGTTTTCCACATATTTAACATACCATCATTTTCAACAGTATTTTTATAAATATAAATCATATATAAATATATTTATTTTCCTGAAATCGAATGCTATAACAATATACATATTTTTCATAAAATATTAGGTTAGTTTATCCCCTTACATGTGTCTTGAAAAGCCCCTAAATCAAACACTCCTGCACCCGTACGGTTCCCTGTTCAACACCCAAAAAACAATATTTTCTAGAACTAAAGTTTAGTATCTCTACGTGTATTACACTTTATACAACTGTCAAATAGGCAAATCCTGAGTAGTAAGCCTTACCCTGGATTTGGGATGGTTTCCAATTCAGCCCCATCGACGATCCGTTTTGAAAGACTTGCAGAGAACTTTCTTAGGAGCGTTGTGGTGGCTTCAGATCGTCGAACCAGAATAAAATTGGCCCAAGATCTTAGAGAGAAGGAGGAGAAACCGAAGGATGAGAGAGAGAGAGAGAGAGAGAGAGAGAGAGAGAGAGAGAGAGAGAGAGAGAGGTTTTGCGTAGAAAATGAATTGAAAAATCACGTTTAACCCTATTTATACTGCGGGTTTCATCGACGAGCCACGTCACCTCGTCGACGAGTGCTGTAGAAAGTTTGTCGACGAACCTCAACCCTTGTCGAAGAATTTCAGGCTTCTAAAAATCCTCTCTTGGTATCTTCTCGTTGACGAGATGAAACTTCGTCGATGAGATCCTGAAGAACCCTCGTCGATGAAACCCCTGTGTTCGTCAACGAGGCCTGGAAAATTTCTTGGGATTATCCCATCCAAAATGCAACGTCGTCGACTGCCTCCTTCTCTTTCTATTTCCATTTCCCTTTCTTTTTATTATTTAAATACCATTATTCTTCGGTCGTTACATGCATGGTGACTTGGAAAATGAAATTTACATGGAACAACCGGAAGGCTTCAAACAAAAAGGGAAAGAGAATTTAATGTGCAAATTAAATAAAAGTTTGTATAGGTTGAAGCAAGCACCTCAAAGATTGTACAAGAAATTTGATTCTTTCATGATTAATCATGGTTACTCAAAAACCTCTTTGGATGATTGTGTGTTTGTGAAAAAATTTTCGGATGGTACTTATATTATTCTCTTATTCTATGTTGATGATATGCTCATTGTAGGACATGATTTCTCCAAGATTGACAAGTTAAAGTTGGAGTTGAACAAGTCTTTAGCTATGAAAGACTTGGGACCGGCAAAACAAATTCTTGGCATGAAAATTATTCGTCATCGTGAAAAAGGGCAAACTTGGTTGTCTCAAAAAAGCTACATTGGAAAAGTGCTCAAGAGGTTTAATATGGATAAAGCAAAACCCGTTGGTTGCCAACTTGCCAATCACTTCAAGCTTAGTAAAAACAAAGTCCTGCAAGTGAGAAAGATAAGGAAGAGAAGAAGAAAATTCCTTATGTTTCGGACGTTGGTTCTTTAATGTATGCAATGGTTTGCACAAGACCAAATTTAGCTCACCCTGTTGGAGTTGCTAGTTGGTTTCTCTCTAATCTGGGAAATGAGCTTTGATTAGCAGTAAAATGGATTCTCCGATACCTTAAAGGCACTTCGAAAGTGTGTTTGTGCTTTGGAAATAATAAATCTACGCTCCATGGATTCACGGATGCCATCATGGCCAGTGATGTTAATTCTAGAAAATCCACTTTGGGTTATTTGATGACTTTTGCAGGGGGAGTTGTGGCATGACAATCTAAATTACAAAAATGTGCTGCTTTATCTACTATGGAAGCCGAATTTATTGCCATTACATAAGCATACAAAGAATTGCTTTGGTTGAAGAGATTCCTAAAAGAGTTGGGTTTGGAATAAGAAAGATATGTTTTTATTGTGATAGACAAAGTGCAATTCATTTGAACAAAAATTCTATCTTCTATTCAAAATCAAAACATATTGATGCTAGATATCATTAGATTCGGGATGCGTTGGCAGGGGCGGCTCTGCCTTTAGGTCATTAAGGCACCCGCCTAGGGCCCCCAAATTTTTGGGGCCCCTCAATTTTTTTTAATATAATAATATACTTTTTGGGCCCCAAAATTTTTTTTTAATTAAATAATATTAATATTATTTATTATGCTCTATTCCCATAATTGACTTCCCAATTAACAAATAAATGAAATTATATTTTAAAATATAAAATAAATATAATTTAATTCTTTTTTTTTTCAAATCTTATACTTCCCAACTAACAACTTTATTGTATTTCAAATTATTTTTTTTTTTCAAGTCTTATACTTCCCAACTAACAACTTTATTATATTTCAAATTATCTATTACTCCCATCTCTCTCTCTTAGTCTCTCTAAAATTTTTTTTTCGTCTCTCACACTCTCACTCTCATCTCTTGGTCTCTCTATGATTTTTGCTCCAACTATTGTGTTCATCATCTTCGAGCCTCTGATTCTCTATAATTTTCTTCAACTCTAATTTTGATTTCAATATTTGTATATTATTTTTCTATTATTTTCACTCTGAATTTTTTTTTTTTCTATTTTTTCTTAGATTTTGGAAGCTTTGAGGTTAGAGCGCTGCATCCAGCAAGAATCCGATATCTCTAAAGTCTCACTCGCCGATCGATTTGTAATAATAATAATAATAATCAGGTTATATTGTTTCAATCTACTATTTCTATAGATTTATTAAATTTATTTTTATTTGTTTACATAATTTGTCAATTTATAGTGTTAATTTTGAAATTTAACTATGTCAACGAGAAAATATGAACCTGGATATAAAAAATAAAAAAAAAATAAATAGAAGAATTAGTGTCATCTCAAAAGGGATCTCTTGATAAATTTATTTTTAATTCTAAACAAAATATAAATGAGCAAGATGAAAATCCTCCAAGAAACAAGCAATCAATTCTAGAAATGGAATTAGAATCTAATATAATGATAAATAATAATAATAATAATAATAATAATAATAATAATAATAATAGTGATAAATATAACATTGATAAACATGAAATGTTTACTAATGATATTTCTTTTGAAAGACATTTTAACAATATAGAAGAAAAATAAATAAATAATGATGATAATATATATGATCCAAAATATTGGGAAAATATAGATACCAAATTACAAAATTTACTAGTTGAAAAAGGTCCTATTAGGGATAATGATTTAATTTTTCCAAAAGATGAAAATTCAAGATATTTTTCAAATATATATTATATTCGAAAATTATCAAATGGAGAGAAACATGACAGAAAATGGCTTATATATACTAAAGATTTAGATAAAGTGTTTTGTTTTTGTTGTAAGTTATTTGGCCAAAAATTAAATAACCAACAACTAGCTAATGAAGGGTGTAAAAATTGGAAAAATCTTAATACTAAGCTTAAAAGTCACGAAATTAGTGAAGAACATATTTTCAATATGAATAAATGGGCTGATTTAAAGTTAAGATTGTTAAAAAATACAACAATTGATAAAAATATAGAAGAACAAATTACCAAAGAAAAAGAACACTGGAAAAAAGTATTATTGAGAATTATTTTTGTTGTGAAAACTCTTGCAAAAAATAATTTGGCATTTCGTGGGAAAAAATGAACGAATTTATCAAGAGAATAATGGAATTTTTTTAATTTTAATTGAAATGATTGCAGAATTTGATCCAATAATGAAAGAACATATTCAACGTTTTCAATATGTTGAAATTCATAATCATTATCTTGGTCATAATATGCAAAATGAATTGATAAATTTATTAACTCTTAATATTAAAAAGAAAATTATGAAGCAAATCAATGAAACAAAATATTATTCAATCATACTCGATTGCACTCCAAATGTAAGTCATTAAGAACAAATGTCTTTAATAAAAGTAGATAATACGTCAGGAGAAGGACTCTTTAATAAATTAATAAATGTCATACAAAAATTTGAACTTGGTATTGAGAATATAAGAGGGCAAGGATATAATAATGGATCTAATATGAAAGGAAAACAATAAGGTGTACAAAAGAGACTATTAGATATAAATCTTAGAGCATTTTTATACTCCGTGTGGTTGTCATAGTCTTAATCTAGTACTTTGTGATATGGCTAATTGTTGTTCTAAAGCTATAACTTTTTTTAAAGTAGTACAACGAATATATACATTATTTTCTTCTTCTACGAAACGATGGAAAATTTTAACCGAATATGTACCAAATTTAACTATAAAATCATTATCACAAACACGTTGGGAAAGTCGAATAGAGAGTGTTAAGGTAATAAGGTTTCAAGTTTCTCAAATTAGAGATGCTTTACTTCAATTAGAAAAAACTAGTGATGATCCAAAAACAAAGAGTGAATCTTATTATATAGCAACTTATGAAATGAAAAATTTTGAATTCTTACTAGGAATGATTATTTGGTATGACATACTATTTGTTGTTAATTGTGTTAGTAAAAATTTACAATCAAAAGATATGTGTATTGATGTCACTATTAATCAATTAAAAGGTCTTATTATTTTTTAAAAAAATTATAGGGAGAATGAATTTATATCTTTTATGATTTCAGCAAAAGAGATTGCACTTGAAATGAATATTGAACCTATATTTCGTAAAAAAACATGTAATTAATAGGAAAAGAACAATTTGATGAGAATGCTAATGATGATACAACACACTCAGCTCAAGAATCTTTTAGGATTAATTTTTTCTTGTACATAATAGATCAAACTATTATTTGATTTGAGAGTAGATTTGAACAATTTCAAACATTTGAGAATATTTTTGGTTTTTTATATGATTTAAAAATATTAAAATCATTAGATGAGAATAATTTGAAACAAAAATGTTTGACATTTAAGAATATTTTAAAATGTGGAACACATTCAGATACTAATGGTTTTGATTTATTTTCAGAATTGAGAATTTTAAAAGAAAGTTTGGAAGAAACGAGTACATCAATTGAAACATTAAAATTTATAAAAAATGTAGATTGTTTTCCAAATGCATTTATTACTTATAGAATTTTATTAACGATACCTGTGACAGTAGCTTCTGTAGAAAGAAGTTTTCCAAAACTTAAACTTATAAAAAATTATTTGCGATCAACTATGTCACAAGAAAGATTAAATAGATTGGCTATGTTATCAATAGAAAAAGAAATACTTGAAAATCTTGAATATAAAACTTTAATTAGTGATTTTGCATATCAAAAAGTTAGAAAAATTAATTTTAAATAAAAATAAAAATTAAAAAAAATATTAAGGGTCCTTGATTAAATCATCCGCCTAGGACCCTATATTGTGAAGAGCCGACCCTGTGCGTTGGATAAGAAATTGTTGGAATTTGACAAAATTCACACCGGTGATAATGGTTTAGATATGACAACAAAAGCATTGTCTAGAAACAAGCATGTGAAGTGTAGAGTTTTGGCCGAATTGGTGGAGTCATCCCCATAAGTCGGGAAGGGGAGATTTGTTGGGTTTCTCTCCTTGTGGGGCCCAATGCCTTGAAAAGGCTCCTTCTTTAATATTTTGTTTGAAGCATTCTTTTTAAAATTCCAAAGCAACTTCACGCGTAGTAATAGCCGGCTGCCCCTTCATCTCCTTCTCCATTTTTCCTGCAGTAGACAAGGTCTTCACTTAGGTAGTCATAATAGCCTCTCCATTCTGGATTTTTTCTACTCACACAAAACCTCATAGCTCCTCACGCCCACGCCTGCAGCCAGTGCGGGTCGTCTTCTCTGCTGCAGGTTGCTGCTCTTCTCTACTCTGACAATGTATTATTTACAACATATTGGTATTTCTCTGATTGTACTCTACTTTGGCTGGTTGGTTTTCTTGGAGCTTTGTTCACATCATTTGGGTGAGGTCATTTCATCTTGCTATATTTGTTTATACATTATTGTGTATTTGTAAGACTCGTGCCTTTTGTACCCACTTTGTACACATTTTGGTGATAGTGGATTTGGATTGCCGTGCCCCGTGGACATACCTCAATATTTGAGGAAATCACGTTAAATTTTGTGTCTTATGTTATTTGTTATTTGCATTGTTGGGCTTTTGTGGAGCTTAGTTGTGTTTTAATTTGGATGCCAATTCGACCCCTATTTAATTAGAGATTTCTATCCTAAGGCTTAGTCCATGGAGCGAAGGCTTAGGCCGTAAGGCCCAAGCTGCAGCGCTCATGGACTAAGCGGTACAAGCCGTACTCGTGAGGGTTCGAGGGCAACGCCCCCGGGAAAATTTTGGAGCCTATTCGGAACAGAACCCTAGGCACAACATATAAAAGAATTGCTTTCGGGTGATTAGGGTTGGCGTGGTTGTACCTGCGAGAGAGCGAGAGGGAGAGCATTGTATCGCCGCACTCTCTGTGTTTTTTTCCTGATAATATTGAAATCCCTGCAACTCCGTGGAAGTTGGCAAAATTGTCGAACCACGTAAATATTATCTTATGCGTGTGATTGATTTTTCTTTGGCGTTATTTTCTCTATTTTGTTTCTCACAGGTTTCGGGAATTTGTTATTTATTCCCAACATGCATTACTCTATTGATTTACTTGTGAGAATTGTTCGCGCATATATAATTTTTCTCAACATTAACAAGAGAGATTAAATCAAATGAGGAGATCAACTTACATAAAGATGTTCATGCAAATGGTACCCATTATATGATGAGTTGTGGTCCTCGTGAAAACAAGTTTACTTTTGATTAAAACCTTCTATCCATGCGAACACTTAAAACCAAAAAAACAAATTCATCCAGCATGAAGTGACTGTGCTTTATTTTGAGACTTATTTGGTATTGTTACTGTTAGTTAGCATAATGTGGTTAGTAAATAAGATCAAGCTTCGCAAGAGGCAAGATTCATTTGGCCAGGAGTGATGCTGTGGATGATAGAACAGGAGGAAGTTGTAGGTTCTCCATCATCAATGTGAATTCAGTCGTTGATGTTGTCGAGCTCAATATTTTCACATGGAACACTTCCACTGCAGTACTGCAGATTATCTGCGAGCTTCGAGCTTGTAGTGCCTTTGGCGTTGGAAAACTTACCATTTATGACGTGAACTTGGGGAGTCTCCCTGCAAACGAACAATAAGGATTTTGTTGTTTTACGAGTTGAACGAAGCCAATCCAACCCATTTCAGGAACAAGGAAATGTGAAATGGGTTAATGAGAAAACAAGAAGACTTTCTCCCCCCTGCTTGAATTACAAGGTTTGAGTGCTTTCGGGTATTACTAGCTAGATTAAGAGCAGATGGGGATACCTTTTTTTTTTATCCTAGAAATATTTCTTTAAATTCTGTTTCGGATGCTTTTGTTAACAAGATTGCACCAGTTCATCTCTTCTATAGTGCTCGATGTCGTGGATGAAGATTGATATATAATCCTTTCTTGAACGGATCCTATCGTGGAACAATCAAAACATTATCTTCACCTGAAACAAGCCAATAATTTATGAGTGGTTAAGTGTTTTATTCACCATCAACCGATTAATGGGGGATTAGGATATAACCCCACAAATTTTGGCCACGGCAATCATTTCTTACCTTTCACTTTCAGAAGGTAACTGCTTCGGTTCCTCCCCTTTACCCTTCATTTCCCTTGCCCATCTTCCATTCTGTGAGCGAAACCTGCAAGTAGGCATGGAAGGTGCCTGAACTGTGAATTGATTTAACCAAGTGACCCACATTGTTTATACGTTCGCATACAAAAGAATGACAATAAACAAGTTCATTTTCATGCTTTTAACCATTTTTCAGACTACAGCTCTGGTGCCTGCTGTTGTCGCTCTCCATGGAGAAGCACATCAAGATTCAATCCTTTTTTCAGTCAAATGCTTGTGTCTAACGCAGGCTAATCAAAATCTAGGAATCAGATCAGCAGTAAAAGTGGGAATAGAGGCTGCTCACATCAGGTCAAAGCTTGAACTAGGATGACGGATTCCACTTGCATATTTTAGAGACTAGTAATAATAAATTCAACATTCACCACCATTTTATATTGAGGGTTAGAAAGTTGGGAAAAAAAAAATAGCAGTCCACACAACATCAATAAGACCAATAGCCCTTTCTCTGTGGATTATCCGACCAAAACAATCTCACATTCAAAAATTACAGCAGCGTTTACAAGAAAATAATGCTCAACTAAAAAGAATCCATAATGTACTCAGGAGTTTTTTTTTATACATCAGGAAGAATAAGGTTTACGACTGTATATAAGAGTGGAAAAAAAATCTCTGCAGTATAGGGAAAAATGTTAATCAAAGCAATGATTGAGATGGAAAAACAAAGGAAGCAAAGTGTCATATGTGCCTATGCAAGTGTCTCAATATAGAAGAGCTGTCACCATGAGCATAGCCAGACCCGACAACAAGAGGCAGGAAGCAATATTAGGCTGCCCATTTGGAGAGTTCGGAGCAGCTGCTTCAGTCCTGTTAGGGCTGGAGGATGGGCTCTTCGCCGAAACAGAGGGCAAAGGTGACTCCAATACATCAAAATCTGTCAAGGCTGGTAATGGAGCAGCAGCTGGGGGCAAATCTTGAGTAGGAATAAGTTGGAAGAGACCACCAGGTTGAGAAGGTCTCATGTAAATTGGAATTTCATTGCCCAGTCGTAAACAACGATTCCCTACGTTAGGTCAAAATTCCATTAACTGAGATTCAAAAAATATAAATAATATAGCCATACTGAGAAACTAAACTCATTTCAAATTTGTCCCAGAGGAGGTGTGCAGAAAACAATGGTTGCTAGTTGTACATTATTATTCAGTAGATTTATGTCCATAAGCAACAGGTCTGCATTTCCAAAATTTCTGCTGCAGTTGACTTGTGTTCCAGAAATTATACATATGAACTAAGATTAGATTCAGTTTATTAAAGCAGCATTCATAAAAGAACCCTACAGGATTCGTGTCCACCAAAATTAGACCAACATTTTGATAACCTCTAGAAAAAGTTTTTATTCATCAAGAAGCTGAAGACTCATAAAAATAAATAAATCAATAAAAGCCAAAAAGAATGGTTGAGAGAGGACACTTGCACTTGTCAGTGGTCGAGCCATGCCTCTTCATTTGCTTCAAGACAGAATTTTCTTCCTTGCTTCTTCATAGGCTTTTTGTTTTGGTTGTTTTAATGAGATTTGTTTCTCAGATTTTCAGCCAGATTGGACCGCTTTCTTCTTGAGATATATTTTCTATTTATCTTTGTTCTCTCTATTCTCTCAATAAAGTTTTCTTATTTACAAAAAATAAAAAAAACATTTAATTAAAGTAGGCGCTTACTTTTGTATAAAACTGCGGTCTTAGGGAACTCTGTGATGACACCGTCAATTCCAGCTCCCATGACATAAGAGTTTATCTCCACAGTTGAATCAGAAAAACAGTCCCACGCTTGAGATACGAACTCATTATTGAAGTTTCCTAGAAAACAACTGAGTTTAAAAGAGTGGAGCTTTGATACGACATTTGTGACACCAGTAAAGAAGGCCTCAATTGTAGGAAAGACAGAGCCCTTGCTGATAACAACTGCACTAGCGAACTTCTTGATGTTCCCAAGAGCTGAATTGTCAATGTCACTAATATCTTCATCAATTTGGTACACGAGCTCATAATTTGTTCTCTTTTTGAATTCTTTGAGGACAGAACTGTCAGTGGACTGGATCATTACTTCCTTATTGGCTGTTGAATTACCATAACTAGAATTTCTCAAGGCATCAAGAACTGCATCAATCATACCTAGTCTGTGCTTCTCTGCAAGGTAAGCTGCATTCTGAACAGTAAGAAACAGAATAAATGGTCATCATTGCAGAAAAAGAAGTCAAGATAAGAAGGAAAAAAATCATCACCAGCGAGAAGCTGCACAAATCATACCTACAACAATTCTCCACCATTTCTTTTATGAAAGAAGAAATATTATTAAGAAAGCAGGAAGATACAAGTAATGAGAGAGAAGGTATCCTCCTAAGTAAGAAGAAAAGAAAAAATGAAACTACACCAAACCAGTCATACCCCTATAAATAAACCAAAAATAGAGCACTTGTGTGAAGATAAAATTTGAATTTGATTCCATGCTAATCATGATGGGACTGAAACTTCAGAAGAATAAAATCTTCCAATGCAAAATGCACACCCAATGCTCCCTCAATATACTGAAGAACGTACTACAAATGCATCAAGAAATGGAACAACTGAGAAGCAAATGTGCAGTTGACTCATCACTTTGGAAGCAAAGGATCTGGGATAATGCTGATTGGATCTTCTATACTGAAACAAGTGACTGGTACTAATCCTGTTTTGAACTACAGACCAAGTAAGCCCTGGTTACGGAAGCTTTCTCAACCATTTTGAAGTACAAAATATTTGGTATTGACCACCATCTATTTCTGCATGAATGAAATGGGTCCGAGGGGCTGCAAAATCTAGATGGAAGAGATGCCAAGAAGAATACCCTACAGCACTACCTGAAACCGTCGACGGTTACACCCAAACTGTCGATGATTTGCCCTAAATCCTGCCATTCTACAAACCTCTCCTTTGTTCCTAGCTTCACGGTGCTTTCCCAGTGCATGAATTCCACTCAGAATATGAGCCACATCCCCAACAATCTCCACTTTGGCGAATATTCACCACTTAGGAGAAATCCGAAAACATAACTCTCGCTGCTCCACCAAGGCCAGTAGATTGGGACAACCTCCCATCTAACACCTGGAGACGTAAACTAAGTCCAAGTCACGCTTGAACTTGATTGTGGTAACAGGAATTCCACCAAACTGAACACCCAGCTCCTTGAACGATCCTTTAAACCACAAAACTGCCTTGGCCGCCTCAGCCACTGCCAAGTACTCTGATCCAACTATAACTAGTGTGACCTGAGATTGTACCCTAGATTTCCAACACTTAAGCCTTCCCACAACATATCCTATGGTAGGCCTCCTGTCATCCAAGTCCCCTATGTAATCTCCATCCACGAACCTCACAACTAACGAATCACTTTGTTGCCTACTGAAGTACCCCATTGCATTGGCGTAGGAAACCTTTGACACGTTCCGAACATCACCATCCGTCCTTGAGTACTGAGCAGTAGACTGTTTACTTAGATTCGCCAACGGTGTACCGGTGACCAGTTTAACATTAACTATGCTAAATCTCTCCAACACCTAATCCAAAAAATCACCCTGAGATAACCACAATCTTCCTGTAGTTTTGTCCACACAATCATCCTGAGATAACACCAATCTCCATGTAGTTATGACCACAAAGTCTCCCTAAAATAATCCCAATCTCCTTATATCTTTATACTTGCGAATCTCCAACCCAAGAATACTCTTGGTAACACCCAAAACCCTCATGTCAACTTTCTTTCTCAACAGAGTCCCCGACTGATTTTCCTCATTCGAAACCTTCCCAACAATATGCATATCACTCACATAAAACAAAAGAATAATTGCCCACTTACATCCTATCTCCCTCTTCCCCACATTTGATTTTTATACAGTAACTCCATCTCCTTCACCATGACACCTATCCACCTACCATTCTCTTGGTCGTGCACTGCCTCTTGAAAGGTAGTAAAATCCTTCCTGGTAGTAATGGATGCATAAGACATCAAATATTTATACCTGGGCGGTGGCCTGATAGTGTGCCTCTGAGCCCATTGTGATCCTCCTAGTCTCCCGAGCTAGAACTCCCTGCATTATGACCAATGTCATCTTTGTCCTGAGTCTGTAACTCCACTCGCATCACAATCTCCTTTCTGCTCCAGTTTATCCAGTAATACTGCAAGTCTCCTGAGTTAGAATTCCCTGCACTTCTATCCAGTCTTCAACTCCACCTGCACAACATACTCATTGCTGCTACTACAACTTTCTAGCACACATTTCTCTTCATCTTCTTGAGTACGATGTCTCATGACTTTTAACACCTAAAACCATGTCTCCACCAATCGCCACCCTATTTGCCATTGGATATCCCAAATTGAACCCATCTTTCTTATATAGCAGAAAGATGTACCGTCTGGACATCACACTAAGGCTAGATCCCACCTCACTAGAAACGTGCATGGTTGGACCTCCACTCTCTCTCAAATCAAAGGAGTCTACCGCATAACATGTCCAAGCCTATCCTGCAACTCTCCCATCAAGTGATACCTTCGGCGATCGATTAACCGAGAAACAAGCCATACTCGCTCAATTCATCGAGAAGTTCCTTGCAAGTCCTGTAGACACCATACCCTGCTCACAAAACTCCTTAAACACCAGCGTACTCAACTCCAATATCTGACCTGAGGAACTCTCTCCCAGTCTGGTACTCCACGTCAACCACAAGTTACACCTGGCAAACATTTCCAACTTGTGCCGAATGAGACATCCCCTGACCTTTCGTGATAACCTCACGAAGTACCCATGTCCAACCCGTGATGCTACCCTCACCGGTTCCCAAACATCCATAACAATGTAGTTAAGAATACCCTCCATTTTGTGTGTGGTTTTTTACACAAAATGATATTATCTGATTTAGAATTCTCAATTGCAGCTCCACCTACAACTGTGTTACCCTGCAGTGCATAGAGATTCCCTGCTATCCTTTGTCCGTTCATCACCATCAAAGCGCCTTCACACACTATCATTTTCTCTCCTTCAGACTTGTAACTATACCCATTACAATCAAAAGAGCCTAATAATATCACATTCTTCTGTAGATTAGGTACATGCCTTACCCCACATAATGTCTTTACCACACCATCATATATCTTGATCTTGATATCTCCCATTCTGACAACTTTGCAGACCACATTGTTTCCCATCAAAACTCATCAATCTGTAAGTGGTGAACCAGACTTTATTAGGCATCATGTGAAAAAAACATCTTGAGTCTAGGATCCAAGAACCCGTGAGACCTGAACCTGATGAAACAGAACGCATTTCACAATCACTGCTCCCCAAGCCTCATTCTTCCACTACATTAGCAGATTTTGACAAACCCTCTTGAGTTTTTGCTTTCCCCTTCTCCCACTCCGAACACTCTGGTTTTATGTGCCCTAGTTTCCCGCACTAAAAATAGCAAATGTCCTTCCTCCTCCTGGACTGCGACTAAGTTTTATTACCACTCAATCCGCTCCACAACTTGCCTCTCTCATGATCCTGATTACCCTTTGCCACGAGCCCTTCACCATGTGAACCCTCATCGCTGGCCTTCTTCCTCTGATGGAACCCCAACAATGCACTCATGATATCCTCCAAGTCCAGGGTTTCTTCCCCACAAGTCAGCGTCGTAACTAGATTCTCGTATCTAGGCAACATATGTAGAGAATTCAGCAACATCAATGTTTTGTCCTCTCCCTCAAACTTCACATCAACTCGTCCTAAATCACTAATGATCTGATCAAACGTGTTTAAGTCAGGTCCAAAACCTCTACCATCTTAAGCCAATATAATTTTTTCTTGACATACAACTTGTTCCTCAATGACTTGGACATGTACGCCGCTCCAGTTTTAGCCAAATGGCTACCGGCGATTTCTCATCCATGACGTGATACAACACGTCATTGGCTAGACATAACCTGATAGTGGACACAACTTTCGCTTCCAACTCCTTCCAATTTGCGTCGTCCATGCCTTTCGGCTTCTTTTTGTATAGACCCTTCACCATCCCTTGCTACATTACCAAGTCCATCACCCTCCTCTGCCAAAGCCCGAAATTCCCCGTTCCATCAAACTTACCAACCTCCAACCTTGCAGAAGAAATCCCAACCATTACGAACTAATAGCTCTGATACCAATTGTTGTTCCAGACAACCAGGCTCTCTGATACCAATTGTTGGTGCCGAGTGTGCGTAGCAGAAGACCTCACACGAACTCTCACAAAACAATCAATGGAACAAGCAAGCAAGCACTCGATGATGAACTACTAAACAAGAAACCACTCAACAATAAGAATAAACGAAAGTAACAATCAAAGACACAAGAATTTACATGGTTCGACAATTTACCTACGTCCACGGGAGCAACGGCTATTTTCACCATCACAATGAAGCTTACACCAAGCTTGTGAAGCTTACGTGAAGCTTACCCAACTAGGGTTACATAATAATGATTATATACTAACCTAATGCGTACAGAAGACCTCTAGCATATCTAAAACACTTCTATAGTGATCCCCCGGAGCAAATTCCTCCAAAAACTCTCAATCTATTGATCTCTACTTCAAAAATCCACGACGTCCGCAAGCATAACCGTTGATGGTTTAGGCTAAACCGTCGACGGTTTGAAGCCAAGAAGAATACCTTGCAGCACTGCCTGAAACTGTAGACGGTTTGCCCTCAATCCTGCCATCCTGCAAACCTCTCCTTTGTTCCTCACTTCATGGTGCTTTCCCGGTGCATGTGTTCTATTCATAATACGAACCACATCCCCAACATAATTGAACTTAGTGACTTTACTTGCTAGCAACAATAGAAACATAGAAGGCTCCCATGTTCTGTTGTAAAGGAACATGTCCTCCCAACAATGCAATTAACTTTAATATCCAAATCAAATGTGAAAATCAAAAATGCATTTTCAATCCATGTTCAAGAATTAGACAAAAGAATTCATTTGATTTGGTAAGGGAGCCTAGAAGGCTCAAATGTCCTCTTTTGAAATAACAAGTTAACCCAACAAAACATCAACTTTAATATCTAGATCTACTAGGTGTGCATTCAATCCATGTTCAAGAATCACATAAAAGGTTCCATTAGATTTGGTTAAGGAGCATCTGTAGCGATAAGAAGTGGGTAATGGAAGCCCAAATTCAAGGGAAGTCATATCAAAATGTCTCTCAATAATAGAGCATATTGCTGAAGAATCCTTAACAAATTCAACTGGTAGAGGAAAAATCATCTCAAGGTGACTCTGAACAATAGGCTCCATGACTAAAGAATCATTTCAAGGAATTATTAGCAAATTCTTAAGCATAGAATTGGGGATAAATCCTTAGATTAAGGGCTGACAACTATTATTGATGAAGTCATTGACAAGTGTTTCAGTGGACATCTCATCCTATAGGCTTTAAAGTCTCAAAAGCCTTTTGAAGTCAAGGTGATTAAGACACCTCCAATTAAGAAGCTTTGACAATTGCCAAGGCCATTGAAGATGATTCTAAAGTCTCATCCTAAAAAGAAGTATGACTCACTTGTTGGGCATCCATTTTTCTATGTAGGTCACTGTTCTCAAGGTTCTTGTCCAATATTGGATCATGAAATTCTGCAGTAACCATTTACAATTCATAAATTAGTCATGATACTCAACTGTGCAACATACACAAAGATCTGGCATTGTGGGCAGCAGTGCTTATCCACATCTCAACTGAACAACATAGTCATGACACTAAAAGTGAGTGCTTATCCTCACCTCAATAATTTGGTCCTCCAAACAACTTGAACAAGAATTTTATTACAAGGAATTGGACTAAATGAATTTCTTTAGCTTGAAAAGTGACATTCTTATGGTCGTAGAAGTGGAGAAATATCCAACCTCCAAAGCAATATAAGCCCCAAACAAAATGGTGGAACATTTTCAATTTTTCAATTTAATTTGCTTTAAATTTCTCATCTTAATCTTTTTCATGTTTGAAGAAGAGGAATCAGGGATTGGATGTGTTAACTGTTGAAGCTTGGGGATCAGCAAGGGTTTTAGAAGGGGTATTGATTTATGAATAACGGGTGGGAAGGGTTTTGTTTTGCTGGTGCTAGGGCAGTGGCCATTTTGAAAGATAAGCACCGATGGTTGAGGAGAATAATGACAGCAGGGTATGGATACTGAAAGGCAGAGGATGGCTGGTGACTCTGAATAGTTGCTGTGGTTAAGCTGTGATGGGGATCAAGATGAGGCTCCAATACCAAATTGATGCTGACCAATTGACAAGAGAAGGATGCACGAAATACAAGAAAATGGTAGGAAGTTAAAAGAGAGATTATAAAAAATAAATAAATAAAGAGAAAACTCAATTAGGACTTAATGCTCAGTATTCCAATATGCCTCTCATGGCTAGACATCAATCCTCTGTATAGGCTTTCTCCTCATAATAAATAAGTAAACAATATCTAGGAATTAATATCGAGTCGTAATTAAGGAAACATGGTATCAAATTTTTGAAAATTGGACCAGAACATAATTTTAAAATATTTCAAATTTAATCATATAAAACCCTAGATAATGATAAAGACCATACCCTATATCAAGCCCATGCCTATAGTGCAGAAAACGTTCTCCCTCAGTGCAGTGAGTGATTCCCACCAGGTGGGTATTGTAGTTCAAAACCTTAAGGGGGCTATATGAAAATTTGCAAACACCTTTGGAGGATTATATGTGTTTTACCTATTTATTTCTTAAGAGGTACTTCATTTCAAAAAAACGTTGTTATCAGTTGCCATTTCAAAAAACTTCTTGTTATCGGTTGCTCTCTATTAGATTACCACTTTATCTAAAAGCTTAAGCATTTAATTTGTGGGCTAACAATGTATATCAAGCCTTAACACTCCCCTAGATGTGCAGGAAGAGAAACAAACAATGAATAACATTCATTATTGAAATAAGATAGTCTTTTTAAATAAACTCACAATAAATGCAGACACAATAAAACCAGAACACCTTAACAGAGTGTAGCATTTTACTGTATTTATTTCTTAACTGGTACTTCATTTAAGGTTGTTCTCCGTTAGATTACCACTTATAAACATACAATGAATAACACCATTACTGGGAACGAGATAATTTTTAACAAAATTAAAAAAAAATAAAAAAACGCAGGCAGTAAGGCTAGCACCTTGGACCTCCTAGTACCTGTGGCTTTAATACCATGTTAGATTATGCTTTACCTAACGCTTAAGCTATTCAGTTGTGAACCAACAATAAATATCAAGCCTTAACAACATCTTACTTATATGTCCCTTCCAATCTTTTGCTAGTATTGCTTTGCCAAACCAAAAAGTATGAATTTAGCAAAGCTGATACCCATTCAAGGAATCCATGCCAATTAAAATAATTTCCACCTCAACTAACCAACCAAAGAAACAAGAAGATTCTGAACTACCATAAAAATAAAAATAAATTAAAAATAAAAAAGAAAACATAATACAAAAACTAGGTTCTGTCATTTCTTGAGAACTGGCTCATCGGATTCCGATGAGGTAAAGTGGCCCATTTTTTATAGGTAAAATAAATGATAAAGGTGACAGCTAAAAACAAGAAAATGAACATTATGGTGTGACTCAAGAAAGCAATAAAAGCTTTTTTTCTTTTGGTTGGGGGGGGGGGGGGGGGGTGTTGGTAGTGTTTCAATTGATGAGCATGAGCACAGAGAGAAGGGAAGCATGAGTCTAGCCCAAATTCATATGCATGCAGCATCACTTTGATAAGAAATATCAAATCAATTTCTATGGGAACCCAAGCACAGAACAAAGCCCATGCAGAGTCCATGCCAAGATTGCAGTATTAACAAGTGCTTTCCTGCTTTTCTTTTTCAATTCATTGCAAAATGTCTTCAACATGTTAAAAATAAACAAATTTCACTCAGGGCATTGTATTTCTCACACTCTTTCTTGCACAATATGTTGAATAAATCTCTCACTGTTAACATAAATCCTTACAAACAAGTCAATTTCTGACTAATAAAGCAGTTTCTCACAGGAAAGAATGAAAGCCACACAAGCTCCATCAATTTAAAGCAAATTGTTGTTTAAATTTATAGTAATTCCCAAAACTTCTGGTTTGTCAAACTGCAAGCTAACAACTGGAGCAACAACAAAAACAAAAACAATGGGGAATTGGGAATTATAAATCGAGATGAACAGTATGGACTATTCAATTAGACATACCAGTACTCGTATAAAATATCCTTACATTAAGGAGTAAAACTAATAATTAAAAACCAGAAAACAGCTAAAATATTCAAAATAACCTTAAGGTAACTAGAATTCCTGGCACTCAAATTTCTTAAGTTAAAATAGAAAACCCTATTTTCTCAATTTTATGACTGCTTAAAATAGTCCACAGGTGGCACTCCATAAAGACACTCATGTACTCGAGAGCCTTGACTCTAGAAGTTTTTGAAAAGGTACACAAGGCAAAGGATCACACTAGAGCAGGGGTTAAGACAGATGACCAATCATGACTCCACACAAAGTTAAGAAAAGAAGTTTATATTAGCATATGACTCCCCTTCTCAGTCTAAAAAAATCCATCAATATAAATGCAGATCCAAACAAGTAACAGAGATAGAATAAGCTAACCTCTATGACAATCAATACACCAGAAAGAGAAGACAAATTCTTTGCCACAGCCAAAAACTCAGATAGCATTAAGAACTTTCCGGCGCTTTTGAACTTAGGATTCCTCCACAATTGGTATTTCACGTATGGATTTGATATTGCCGCTACATCAAAAAAAAAAAGTCAGAGAGATCTTGAGTATATGCTGCTCAAGACAAATAAATCAAGCTAGTGTTTTAATGCAACATGTCATAGAAGCATTTCATCAACGGCATGAAGAGAAGCAAATTATTTGTGAAAGGGGGAAGGAAAAGGAAAATGAAACAGTGAGAGGATGACCCATCTTGATGGTGCAAAAGGAGATGGTTTCCTAAAGAGGACCTCAATTTGTTCCATGTTACAGGTCCAATGAAATCACTCTCTAGGATTGGCTTAGCCACTTGAGTGAAGACGGGCAGGCTGCAAGGCTGTCTCGCAGTAGGAGGTCTTGGGTTCGATTTTGCACAAAAGTCAATCCTTGATTTCTTAGGAGGGAGCTGTGGGGCCAATCACGTCCTCCCGTGGGGGGAGGATTCTGGGTTACCAAAAAAATGAAATCTTACTAGAAAATTTAAAGGCTTAAGAAGCATCCATGAAAACCTATCAAAAGGGAAATTCTATGAAAAGCCAAGGCAGAAAAAGAAAAGGAAAAAAAATCATGTCTCTGTGATTCTTCAACCTCCCCCTCCTAGTTCCCAATAAAAAGAATCTAATATATTTTAGGCATATTTGTAAGCATTTATAGTTCTTTATAAGCATACAAGGCTAATTTTGAGATGGTAATTTGCCACAAGCAACTCAAACTGTAGGCTCATTGTTCTTTGCCTGTCAAGGAAATCCAACAAAATTGAAACAAACCTTTTGCTCTTTGAAAATAAATGTATTAATTTTTTTTTCAAAATCAATTTTCAAAAAGGGGAATGAAGATCTCAACATAGCCCAAAATATAGCAGTAGAAATTAGAAAAATTACATTTATCTCCTTTATCTTATAATAATTAAGGGGACCACCCGTAAAATTCTAAAAATAACATAAAAACCTCTATTGAAGTTTGGTGATTCTATCATTTATATGCCCAGTTTCTGGTAACTAACAAATATGATACAAGAAGTGATAATATCAATAATATTGAAATTTAAAAGACAATTTGTCCATAGTTGCAAGATTGAGAAGACAGTTTTGCTCTGAAGTTTTGGCAAAGGAAACTTTACACCCCCCCACCCCCCAAGTGGGCATGCAATGTGGTCTGCTGAGCTGATCATTTTAGGAGTACCCGCTCTGCTAAGCTGAGCAGCACATTTTAGGGGTGCCCGCTCTGCTGCTGCACTACATTGAATAGAGCCAGAGAAATCTGCCAAAAATCAAGAAAAAGTTGAAAGAATTTCTGCCCATGCACATACTTCAAGGATTTTATCTTTGTTTTGTAAAATCATTATAGTTCACATGTTCAACCAAGTAGATAGATAGATAAATAGAAATTGCCCCAAATAAAAGATAAAGAAAGAAGAAAGAAAATAAAGATAGAAATGCAGCAAAAAAGGTGGTGAAAGCACTTTAAAGCTCAAGACGAGCAAATGAGTTAACAATTCGAACTTACGGGTCAAGGATTGAATCTCTCTCCATGTGAGGTCAGGTGCAATTACTCCACTTTCCACATTAATCTCCTGAATGGTTCTGATTCGGTTTATGAAATTTGATTGAGCAACATTTGTGCCAATCATAAGATTTATATGGCTTAAGCAAACTGGAATTCCATCCTTCGTCATTTGAACTGGACAGCTGACAAAATTGGCACCATCTAAAATAGCTTTTGTATATGCCATATCAGTACAAGCAGGGTACTCTCCACTTGATCCTTTGTATGCAATAACCAAAGGATTAGCTGAAGCACAAACCAGGGAAAAGAAATAAGTTAACATTGATGTGCAGATCACTCAACCAATGAACTAAAATATGGAATATATTTGGTGAGGTTGACATTACACATGAGCAAAAGTGGTCAACACACAAAACGAAAAAGCACCATAGAAAGTAATGGCATACCTTGTCCTGAGTCATTTTTTCCTATGTGAGAGAAGCAACCTGCAGTTTTAAAAAAGAAATCAGCAAATGAAAGTAAATATTGCATGACAATGGAATTAAAACAATAACATAAAGTGCAGTGAATATTGTGCATTAAGCAATAGAAAATTCAATTATCAAAGTAGTTAGGGATGGGCTTCTTAGCCTCTTCAAAGTAAGGGACTCTCAGAGAAATAGGAGCCTCTGCAGTAACTAGGTGATGCAGGGGCAGCATCAAGGATCTACAGCCATAAAAGGGATTAGGAGAAATTGAAAAAAGGAAAGGGAAAAGAGGACAAGGGAGATGTAAGGGGAAAACTCACATTCAGTTCATGTCAAATTCAACAACTACCTACAACATGGCTTTCACACACTATTTATAAGAAAGCCTCTAAACACGTGAAATTACACATATACCCCTAAGAGTACATTACATTTATACATTACAAATGTACCCCTAGATACACAAATATTACAAATAAGCACCCAACTGCACAATTCTATACTAATTAAACAAAAAAGAATAAAATACTATCTAAACCCTACAATACAAAGGTCTTGCTTCTTGTCCAACAACAAATCTCCCCCAATTAGAAAAAAATTCAGCCTCAAATTTTGAATGTTGGAGGATCAAAAGTAAGAAGCAAACTTGGACTCTTCGAAAACCAGTGCTTGAATAATAGAAGAAACCACACTCCATTGGCAGCACCATAGACTTGAATTGAGAATACCATCACTGGTCATATCGGGATGACAACTCGGCAATAGGAATATTTGAAAGACGGATGTCTTCAAACACATGCATTTCTCTCCTTGTATTGTCTTCATGTTGAGTAATTAACAGATTTTTCTTGTCTTGAGTGTGGGCTTCAAGATGATCTTTGTACTGTTATAGTGGAAGATGTGTTCTCATGTCCTTGAATCACAACCAAATCATCCAACCAAGGAGTACATGGCCAATCTAAGTATGATTTCACACCAAACATTATCAAAATAATCACCCATTTGGATAGGAACCTAACATGTTTCATAAACATATAAGATAGTGCTATCAATCCAAGATATCTCATAAGGCTCTAGGTGAGGTTTCGGATGAAGTTGCATACAAGTCACTCCAACTAGAGAAACCATATTGATAGGCCATCAGTGGTGATTTTGCAAACATACCTTCTAGACTTGAGAAAGGTGTGGAAAAGCTTGGAATTGTGCCCAAGATATGATAATGGCTTTCCTTTGTCCACTAAGTTGTCAATATACTGCTGGATTATACATATACGTATATACATACGCACATACATGCATAGTTGCAGTATGTGTGTATATATATATATATATATATATACACACATACTGCAACTATAGATCACCAAAAGCCCTTAAAACAATTCTCAAGCAAGCTTAACTCCAAATTTCTCAAGAACCATCTTCAATTCATGTGTCATCTTGAGTGCATGCAGAAATAAACAAATTCACATAGAAAACTAACAAATGCAGCAATGCAAACTGACTATTATTGTTGGCAGTAACAAATCAATGCTGATCGCGACCTGATAGTTTAATTTAGAGCCTTTCTTACCAACATATCACACTTCAGCACAAACAATCTCATCTGGAACCAAAATTTCACTCAGCAAATCAAAATCTCAGGAGACAAAAGTCAAACAACAAATTATTGTGTCTGGAACCAATTTCCCATGATTCTAGCAGTTGTGGTGTATGTGAGAGCGGTGAATGCGATGGTGATGGTGGTGTGATGAGAAAAGCACAAGAAACTAGAGTTTTTGAGAGGTCGACGGCTCCGGTAATAAGAAAAAGAAAAAACTATAGGAAAAGGGGTTTTAGAGGATTCTGATTTTGATGGTGTGGGAGTTGTTGCGAGAATATTACAGGAATTCAGTGTTTCAAAAAATGGGGACACAACTGGAATTTTCACAATTGTTCAAAACTGCTTTTCGGTGGTTTTTTTTTGTTTTTCAGACTGAAACTTCAGAACATAGATGATGGTTGATGGTGCTTTTTGTTGATGGTTTGAGATGAAGACGTGAGAGACTAACAGAGAAGGAGATTGATTAATGCCTAGAATGAAAGAAAAAAGAAACAAAGAGAAATTCAGAATTTCAGATCGCAGAGCATCAGAAAGAGGAGAAGACAAGAGAAGTAGAAGAAGAAGAAGAAGAAGGGAGAAGGAAAGAAAGGAGGATAAAACTGCTGTGGGCAGAGCAGTGGGCTAAAGACAGCAGAAAATAGAAGGAAGGGCCTGTGGACAGTAGAGAGAACAAAGAATAGAGAAAAGGAAAGAATGGTGAAGGAAGGAGGAGGAAGAAGGAAAAAGAGAAGCAGTGTGACGAGAAAATGGGGGACTGAAATGGAAGAACAGAGATCGAGGTGGAGCTCTG